>NC_074680.1:41612813-41682813 GCF_029448725.1 Salvelinus fontinalis
TCCATCTGCTTTGTGTGCCAGGCCTCAAAGAAACATAAATATCATGACTGTGTCCCAATAGATGAGGCTGCACAGGATCACAAGGTAAGAGAACCTGTTAAACTTGCTTTAGATTGACATGAGTCATGCTGAAACTGCTTTCCTGTCATTTCGGGAATATGAATCCACTGCAGTTCACCAGAAATATCTTGTTTGGAGCTATGTTAGATTCCGTACATCTACTACTGCCTGTGAGTAGTTGTCAGGATTATACTAAAACCACCTAGAGTCTAGGCTATTTGATTCTGAATTTTAGGACCCCCTTTAGGTATAAAAAAAACATACAGAAATCATTTGATGAAACATTGAATTTAGTCTTACTGCTATTAGCCCATAGAAACACAATGAGTAACAGATTCATACAGTGCACTTGGAAAAAGTATTCAGACCCATTGCATTTTTCCACTTTTTTTTTTACCTTACAGCCTTGTTCTAAAATGTATTAAATTATTTTAAAATCTCATCGATCTACACAAAATACCCCAGAATGACAAAGTGAAAACAGGTTTTAAGAAACTGTGGGACCTTATATAGACAGGTGTGGGCCTTTCCAAATTGAATTTACCACAATTGAAACAGGATGCACTTGAGCTCAATTTCGAAAAAAAAAACGATTTTAGATTCAAGGCTTTAACTTAACAAAATATGTAAAAAGTCCAGCGTTCTGAATACTTCCGAAGGCACTGTACATCCATTCATTTTTTTAACTGGTACTGGGCTACCAGACGAGTCTTGTGAGGCAATCAGACGAGTCTTGTGAGGCTTGTGGGCAAAACAAACAACATGTATGAGTTTGTGAGAATCTCACCTTTCCATAGAGGGGTCATATTATTATGTAGCCCAAACTGTTCGGACTTCCTACTTTAGACAAGTCCAGTGGCGCTTGTGGGGGTCGTGTAGCAAAGTCTCACCTTTACATAGAGTTTGTAGGCCAAACTGTTCAGACGCTACAGATGTTTTCGTGAGAAGAGCGATATTTGGGATGTCTCCCAGGTCTGCCAAACACCGCTGAAGCTCATCGTTGAGTCCATCCTCACCTCCTAAATCACCGTCTGGTTTGGGTCTGCGTCTGTCCACCGCAGTGGCAAACTGCAACACGTCGTCCGCTCTGCAGAGAGGGACACAGGATGACATCTGCCCCTACATGAATGGATCTACAGCACCTTTGGAAATATTCAGACCCCTTTACTTTTTCCGCATTTTGTCACGTTAATTAACTCCATGGCAAGGAAGCATGCAGGAAACCCCTACCATCCCGGTCACACCATCCTCCAAAAATTCACCTCTGGCAGGCGGTTCAGGTCACTCATGATCAAACTTCCCACCACCTGAAGCGTCGTCCCCCGGGTTGTGGCCCTCACCATCTGGCCACCTGGCCACCTGGCCACCTGACCACCTGGCCCATAGGAGGCTGCTGAGGGGATCTGGCCCATAAACTGCACATCGTATTAAGCCATCTCTGAACTGTAGACAAAAAAGCTACACTATACTGCATTGCACTCTGTCCATCTTTCTGCATTTCGATATATTCTTACTGATACTGTAAATGTAAATCAACCGTATACCCACTGTATATCAACCGTATACCCACTGTAAATCAACCGTATACCCACTGTAAATCAACCGTATACCCACTGTAAATCAACCGTATACCCACTGTAAATCAACCGTATACCCACTGTATATCAACCGTATACCCACTGTATATCAACCGTATACCCACTGTAAATCAACCGTATACCCACTGTAAATCAACCGTATACCCACTGTATATCAACCGTATACCCACTGTATATCAACCGTATACCCACTGTATAGCAACCGTATACCCACTGTATATCAACCGTATACCCACTGTATATCAACCGTATACCCACTGTATATCAACCGTATACCCACTGTAAATCAACCGTATACCCACTGTATATCAACCGTATACCCACTGTACATCAACCGTATACCCACTGTAAATCAACCGTATACCCACTGTATATCAACCGTATACCCACTGTAAATCAACCGTATACCCACTGCATATCAACCGTATACCCACTGTATATCAACCGTATACCCACTGTAAATCAACCGTATACCCACTGTAAATCAACCGTATACCCACTGTATATCAACCGTATACCCACTGTAAATCAACCGTATACCCACTGTAAATCAACCGTATACCCACTGTAAATCAACCGTATACCCACTGTATATCAACCGTATACCCACTGTATATCAACCGTATACCCACTGTAAATCAACCGTATACCCACTGTAAATCAACCGTATACCCACTGTAAATCAACCGTATACCCACTGTATATCAACCGTATACCCACTGTAAATCAACCGTATACCCACTGTACATTTGTATATCTGCTCATTCTCTTATAGCTCTATGCTTACTCTACCTAGTTGTATATAATGTATGTATATAAAAAAAAACTTAATTGTCCGTATTCTGTCTCTAAATGTTGTCTCTCAGGCAGCTCCATATCACCAAGTAATATTCTGACTGTATACTTGGTGAATAAAGGTGATTCTGATTCCACCGCAGATGTGGAAGGTCAAACATTGGTGGAGGCAGTGGATTGAGACACAGCTCAGTTCATGCAAACAGATATCTCTCGCTTACAGACAGATTTTATGGAGAATGTTGTATTATGCTAATTGGTTCAAGACCAAGTTGGGGTGAGGAGAGGGATGGAAGCAACAGTGTTACATTGATGCTGTCAACCTGGATCACTGGTTGCTGCGGAAAAGAAGGTCAAAGGGGGGTGAGTGTAACCGGTGTAAAATGGCTAGCTAGTTAGCGGTGTGCGCTAGAAACGTTTCACTCGGCGACGTCACTCTCTCAGAGACCTTGAAGTAGTTGTTTCCCTTGCTCTGCACGGGCTGATGTTTTTTTAGAGCGATAGGTAACAAGGCTTCGTGGGTGACTGTTGTTGATGTGTTCAGAGGGTCCCTGGTTCAAGCCCAGGTTGGTAGCAAGATAACTGTTACACTGACTTGCTGTGATTGGCTCAGATAATGGATAAAAATGGTGCTCACAAACTTGTTTAGCTAGCTAACCAAAGGAGGCAGAAGACACCCTGTAACAACTGATAATGTAATGAAATGCCACCAGTGTAATAGCTACTAATAATGTAATACTTTTTGCATTTATAATGTAATAAATGTCAATAATATAATAAATATGCTGAACGCAAAATGTTTCAGCGCATGTTGTAATAATTATTACATTATGTGTTGATGATTACAGTAAAAAAAAAATCCATTAATAGCGTAATAACTGTCTCAGGTCTACCAACATCGGTTCGTCACAAAACTTGATGATGGTGTTGGAGTCGTGTGTGTGACCACACGGTCGTGGGTGAACAGAGAGTACAGGAGGGGACTAAGCACACACCCCTGTGGTACACTGACAACCTGAAATGGTCCATTCACTCATGCTGCCAAACTTACCCTCGTAAAACTGACAACCCTACCGATCCTCGACTTCAGCGATGTCATTTACAAAATAGCCTCAAACACTCTAATCAACAAATTGGATGTAGTCTATCACAGTGCCATCCGTTTTGTCACGAAAGCCCCATATACTACCCACCACTGCGACCTGTACGCTCTTGTTGGCTGGCCCTCACTCCATACTCGTCACCAAACCCACTGGCTCCAGGTCATCTACAAGTCTTTGCTAGGTAAAGCCCCGCCTTATCTCAGTTCACTGGTCACCATAGCAACACAGCAACAATTCTGTCTTGGTCAGTAATAGCCTCACAAATGCCTCAGATTCACCATAGAGCATCCTGACTGGTTGTATCACTGCTTAGTACGTCAATTGCACTGTCACTAACCGCAGGGCTCTCCAGAGTGTGGTGCGGTCGATTTGATTTGCCTTAATAACAAACTTGTGTGCAGTCTGTAAACACGAATACAATTGTTAAATTACGAGCCATGTAGGTTTAACCTGAGTTGGAGCGTTGGACTAGTAACCAAAAGGTTTGCAAGATTGAATCCCCAAGCAGGCAAGGTAAAAATCTGTTGTTCTGCACCTGAACAAGGCAGTTAACCCACTGTTCCTAGAATGTCATTGAAAATAAGAATTTATTCTTTAACTGACTTGCCTAGTTAAATAAAGGTTAAAAAAAACACGGAAAAAGGTCAGGAACCTTTCTGGATGGCCATGATGACTGAGATAATGGATGATCTGGATATGCTGAGAGATGAGTTTGGATTACTCTGTTTCTGTCTATAACACGAGCTGCTGCTCGGTATGTGTAGCTAATCCTTGCTACAGTGTCTTTTTTTGAAAAGATATTGTGGAGAACTGCAAAAAGTGTTGCTAATGCTCTCAACATTGATGCCCTGAATTTATCAAGCCCTATCAACGAAGATCAGTGGGAAAAGGTTGTAATGACCTACTTTCTGGAAGACGATCATGCCATGCGGACTCTTTCTGACTCTGAAAATGAAGCCGGCGATGAGGACATCCCTACTTTCATCAGACGTTGTCGAGTCTTCTGATGACAGTAATGGTGGAAGAAACGGCCATCAACAGTGTTGTTTTAAAATCAGTGGAATGCGCGGTGGAAGGAATAGAAAAGAGGACCCCCAGAAGGCTGTTGTGTAAAAACACCTGTCTCCGGATTACATCTTCAAACTAAGAGCAACCACGGCATCCATGACAGAGAGGGAGAAGCGTTCATCCATGTATACGGCTAGTAGTCTAGCTACATTTTCAGATATTATAGTTCCAAATTTTGTCAGAAAGCTGTTTTCATTGCAAGTTAAGTTACTGTTCTCTAGTTTCCTAACGTTAGCTAGCTGGCTGGCTCGCTAGATGGCGTTATGTGATCTGTGTAGTAATATTATTTGTATCTCAGAAATAATTTGCATTGCTAGATATACCCTAATATTAGCTAGCTAGCTAACATTGAACCTATCTGGTTAGCTTATGCTAACTGCAGATTCATGCATGGTGGCTAACTATGACAATCCGTTTGTATTGCTAATAGTATGGGTTGGGATTATGGTTCATTGTTTAGCTCACTCTGTTTAGCACATCGCCCCACATGTGAATCCTTAAAGAGATGGGTGGGGCTAAGGCTTAAGAGGGTGTGAACGATGCTGAATGGGTGGAGACAAAGATGAGCTCTCCAGTAGATTTACCAAAAGATTCAAGGGACATTTTCTCAAAAGTGGGGATACAGGTTTATCAACTTTCAAAGCAGAATTACTTTTCCATTGTTCCTCAACTGCAGTGTATGATACGCCATTTTCTAGCTCTGACACTACTTTTATCCAATGTAAAAAAACAACATTTCAAATATTGATACGTAAGACCAAATCGAGGTGGTGGGTCACAAATGTCAGACAAATAATGACCATTAATTATAATCCACATAATAATGAACATTTCCGGTTGCTGCAGGATTATTTTCCTGCCGTAACAAACTGGCTCAAATTAAGATTCTACATCTGTATGTACACAGTCATTGAACACTGGTCATACTGTTTTACCCACTTCATATGTGTATACTTTATTCTAGTCAATGCTCATCCTATATAACTACTGCTGTAAATACATGTTCTATTCATATACTGTCCATACCTATACACTGTCTATACCTATACAGTGTCTTTACCTATACATTGTCTATAGAAAGTCTGTACCGTCTTGAACATTTTAAAAATGTTGTTTTGTTACAAAGTGGGATTGAAATAGATGTAATTCTAATGCTTTGACATTGATTTAAAAAAAACTCTATAAAATCAAAGTGAAAATAAAATGATTTACTGTATACAGTATGTATATATACAGTATATATATATATTGGACACACCTACTAACTCAAGTTTAAAAAAACATTTTTTAAGAATGCCAAGAGTGTGCAAATCTGTCATCAAGGCAAAGGGTGGCTACTTTAAAGAATCTGAAATCTAAATCAATTTTGATTTGTTTAACACTTTTTTGGTTACTACATGATTCCATGTGGTATTTCATAGTTTTGATGTCTTCACTATAATTCTACAATGTAGAAAATAGTAAAAATAAAGAAAAACCCTTGAATGAGTAGGTGTGCCCAAACTTCACTGGTACTGTGTATATACAGTGCCTTCAGAAAGTATTCAGACCCCTTGACTTTTTTCCACATTGTTACGTTACAGTCTTACTCTAAAATGGATTAAAACAATAACAATTCCTCAGCAATCAACGCACAATACCCCATAATGACAAAGTGAAAACATGTTTTTTGAAATTTTACACAATTATATTAAATGTATAACAGAATTTTGCTGTCTAGCCATGATCCACAAAACCTTGACAGAGCTTGAAGAATTTTGTAAAGAATAATGGGCAAATATTCCACTTCTCTGATTCAGAGGGGTTAAATGTTTTGGTTAAATGCATTGTTGTGCAACTGACTAGCGATCACCTTTCTCCTTTCCCAATGCACAACGCTCTTATGACAATTACCCAAGAAGACTCACAGCTGAAAGCACTGCCAAACGGGTTTCTAACATGTATTGACTCATGGGGGGGTGAATATTAATGCGTTAATTTTTATTAGTCTTTCAGTCTTCCAATTTGACCTTAAGAGTATTTTGTGTAGATCGTTGACCAAAGAAAAAAGACAATTCAATCCATTTTAATCCCAGAATAAAATGTGAAGAAATCTACGGGGGAAAATATTTATTCCAGACTAACATTACTCATTCTGGTATTTCTTAATTTGGGTGTTTTGTGTTGCTTGGTATTACTGCACTGTTGGAGATAGACACACAAGAATTTCGCTGCACCTGCGATTACATCTGCAAACTGCCCACGACCAATAAGATTTAATTGGACACGCACACACACGCGCACACAGGCACACACACACACACACACAAAGCTTTTAACATAGTGTTTTCAACTTACATATTTTACACACTTTGACATACATAATTACGTTGTGTATGTTTCTTCATAAAGTCATTATTATTCAACATGTCCTCACCTGGGATTTCAACTCACAACCTCTTGGTTGCCGGAATTCCAATCATCCTGCTATGCCACCGTGTAGGTGTTACTGACTGACTGGTTTCACCTGTATTCCTACAACTTTACACTTCAAAGTACATCACAGCTCTGTTCAAAAATACTCTCAAGAAAAACTCATTGATCAGAAGTCACATGAAAACAGAATACTTTGCCCCGCAAACATTAGACAACTATAATGAAAATACTATAATGAAAACACAAACTAAAATCTCAAATAAGTGAAATCAATGATGAGAGAATAGTCATATTAACTAATAACTAAGGGTGCGTTTGTAATTTCACTGGCTATCTACTCTGATTTCAGAGCACTCTCGTCTGAGTGTGCCAGAGCGCAGAATAACTGATGAATTTACAAATTCTCAACACCCGTTGAATATGGCCGGTGTCAGTAAAAGTCGGCAAAAAAGCGTAAATAAATAGTTGCCAGCAGCACGGTTACCGTCACCAACCCTCTAGATAACATGAAAACAGCCTAACCAGCTCTGCTAGGGCGAATAAAATGGTCAGAGTGAGTTGTTCTCTCAATTATGCCTGGAAGTCCCCAGCAAGCTAGCTAACTTTAGCCAGTTAGCTTGGATGCTTGACTGCCTTTGTGAGATCAGAACACTCTGATCAACCACCCCTCGCCCAGAACGTCCAGCTCTAAAAGCGAAACGCTCTGAATTTACTAACGGACAATCACATCAAATCAATGTTTATTTGTCACGTGCGCCGAATACAACAGGTGTCTACAGTGAAATGCTTACTTACAGGGTCTAACCAATAGTGCAAAAAAGGTGTTAGGTGAACAATAGGTAAGTAAAGAAATAAAACAACAGTAAAAAGACAAGCAATATATAGTAGCCAGGCTATAAAAGTAGCGAGGCTACATACAGACACCGGTAAGTCAGGCTGATTGATGTAGTATGTACATGTAGATATGGTTGAAGTGACTATGTATATATGATGAACAGAGAGTAGCAGTAGCGTAAAAGAGGGGTTGGCGGGTGGTGGGTGGCGGGACACAATGCAGATAGCCCGGTTAGCCAATGTGCGGGAGCACTGGTTGGTCGGCTCAATTGAGGTAGTATGTACATGAATGTTTAATCAAAGTGACTATGCATATATGATAAACAGAGAGTAGCAGCAGCGTAAAAAGAGGGGTTGGGGGGGGCACACAATGCAAATAGTCCGGGTATCCATTTGATTACCTGTTCAGCAGTCTTATGGCTTGGGGGTAAAAACTGTTGAGAAGCCTTTTTGTCCTAGACTTGGCACTCCAGTACCGCTTGCCATGCGGTAGTAGAGAGAACAGTCTATGACTAGGGCCTTCTTCTGACAACGCTCTGAATTTGTAGTATGGAGCGACACCTGAGACAGCGTTTTTCATCACCGTCAACAAAACACCAATTGATGGAATTTCTCATGGAAGAATGGTGTCGCATCCCTCCAATAGAGTTCCAGACACTTGTAGAATCTACGCCAGTTGGCATTGAAGCTATTCTGTCGGCTCGTGTTTGCCCAACAAAGTATTAAGACACGTGATGTTGGAGTTTCCTTTATTTTTGGCAGTTACCTGTATATCGAGCGCACCTCAAGTATTTAACATATTTTTGATATTCAGCCCATGTCTGCTATCCTGCCTCTACAGGAATACATTGGATATGATCACATTGGATGTGTTCTTTTAGAACATATTGGATGTGTTCTGTTAGAACATATTGGATGTGTTCTGTTAGATCATATTGGATGTGTTCTGTTAGAACATATTGGATGTGTTCTGTTAGAACATATTGGACTGAACAGTTCTGTTAGAACACATTGGATATGATCACATTGGATGTGTTCTGTTAGAACATATTGGATGTGTTCTGTTAGAACATATTGGATGTGTTCTGTTAGAACATATTGGATGTGTTCTGTTAGAACATATTGGATGTGTTCTGTTAGAACACATTGGATGGAATGAACAGTTCTGCCAGAACTCATTTGGTAATCTGCTGTATAACAGTATAGTGCGGTTTTGTCTCATTCCAGGAGCAACTTAAGACTGCCTTGAAGCCCTTACAGAATAAAATGGAAGTCTTCAATGAAGTTAAACAAACCTTTGATCAAACAGCTGAGCACATTAAGGTATGTATAAATCATACAAGTGTGCCTTAGTAATAGAAGTATTATTGGAGAATTCTAATTAGAATCCAAATGTTTGATATTGTCTCCAGAGCCAGTCCCAGCACACAGAGAGGCAGATTAAGAAGGAGTTTGAGAAGCTTCACCAGTTTCTACTAGATGAAGAGGCAGTCAGCATCGCTGCACTGAGGAGGGAAGAGGAGCACAAGAGTCTGATGATGATGAAGAAGATTGAGAAGATAAAAAGAGAGATATCATCCCTTTCAGACACAATCAAATTCATAGAGGTGGAGTTGATGGCTACAGACATCTCATTCCTGCAGGTCAGATCTTCTTTCTCAGGTGGTCATTGTGGTCCTACAGTAAATACTAAACCCTTTGCCCAATAATCACATTTTATCATATGTTTTTACAGAACTTGAAGGCCACCATGAAAAGGTAAGTATGTTGCCTCCTGTCTCTCTTGTCTGGGGTTCTGAACCCAAGCCCACAGCAGCACTAACTTCTGAACATTCTTCCAGAGCCCACTGCACACTGCCGGACCCAGAGAGGGTTTCAGGAGCACTGCTAGATGTGGCCAAACACCTTGGCAACCTGCAGTTCAGAGTCTGGGAGAAGATGCAGGGGATTGTCAAACATAGTGAGTACAAAATTGATAATATTAATGAACAGCGATAATTGAAAAGCCAATATAATAAGACATGTTTTGTCCATACCATATGACCTTTTCTGTTTTAAGCCCCTGTGATTCTTGACCCCAACACTGCACATGCCTGTCTCTCTCTGTCTGATGATCTGACCACGGTGAGATGCTCAGACCAAAGGCAGCAGCTCCCTGACAACCCGGAGCGGTGTGTGTTCTATGCAGATGTTCTGGGCTCTGAGGGATTCGTCTCAGGGAAGCACAGCTGGGAGGTGGAGGTGGGGGATCACTCTTACTGGTTTCTAGGAGTGGTCAACGAGTCCATCAACAGGAAGGTAGAGATAAATAGAACACCGAGGTTTGGAATATGGCAAATTGGGCAGATGTTTGGTCGGTATATAGTAGCAGATGGGACACTTGCTATGAAGAGGAGACCTCGGAGGATCAGAGTGGAGCTGGACTACAACAGGGGGGAGCTGTCCTTTTACGACCCCAAGGACATGACTCTTATCCACACATATAAAGACAGGTTTACTAAGCGACTTTACCCATTCCTCTCTGTTGGACTGGGTGTTGGTGCCAACAACCCTGATTTACAGATCTGCCTATCAAAGAGTTGTCTTTGACAGTGCTGTCATCACAGGGATGTGTCCAGCTCCTTTATTGGCCCAATAACAAGCTTTATTTCCTTTTAACACACTAGAAAGTTCGAAACAAACCCCACTCCTCGTTCACTGCACATAGAACCCCATCCAGTCCTTTACAAAATCCCCCAGACGGTGTTCCATCCTCCCATACGCATACTCCAGTGTGAGCCGATCTGGCACAAGCGCTAGCAGGACAGCTCTGGGGTCTGTACACCCCGCAACATCTCATGTTTCCTGGTCTTCCACACTGCCATGTTTAACTGTCCCAATGAGTAGTTTACTAGGCAGTCCCTTTACCTATTAGCTATGCAATACCTAGGTTCTCCAACAAACGGGTCCAAAGTCAGCCCCAAAAATAAAGGTAGGGTGGTTGGTCGGTGGTGGAGGGAGGGCTTATAACGCCATTATCTAGCCACCCAAAGGTTGTGAGATCCAATCTCATTACGGACAACTTTAGAATGTTTTCTATTTAGCAACTTTTCAACTACTTACTACTTTTTAGCTACTTTGCAACTACTTAGCATGTTAGCTAACCCTAACCTTCTCTATGAGAGGCTTATACAGGGAGGGCCAACATCCTCTCAGAGAGGAGCCACGTTCCCAACCCCCGTCCCCTGGCCACCCCGTTGCCCTCAGCCCATGCAGATGGTCTTTCTGAGCCACCTTTACAGCTACCATGTACAGAGCCTTTTTGCAGTGCAAAAGGCCCCCGGCTTTGGAGTCTTGAAAGATAGGATCATTCCCTCACCCTACTGGTATTCTCTGCAGTGGTAGCAATGGTGAAAGGAGGTAGGTCAGTGTCATTCGTGGTTAGACGGTTCCAGTCTTCCTAGCAGCTCTCTGAACGAGCCCGGAAGTGCAGCATGGACCCCCTACACCACCTGCTGCAGCAGCTTGGCTGACTTTATGGATGAAGCCTCCGCGATGTCTCTAGCAGATTTCCACCCAGCCTCTTCTTGCAGGTCACCCGACTTAGTGATCCCCGCTCTCACACGCCTGGCCTGCAAGCTGGCAGAGGTCAGCACTCTGGGCGGAATGAATTGGTTGTGCAATGGTGGCTTCTCCGTTATCCATGGCCGTGAAACGTTTCTTTGAGCAGATAGTATTTTTCCACGCCCAAAGCACAGCATGGTAGAACGAAGTAATGGCTGACATATCAACCTGCTCCAGATCCAACAGGAAAAAGAGCCTGTCATACCCAAGGTCCCCTGCTCTCCTCAGAACAGCCATTACTCAGAACACTGTCCCTACAGCACACACCCTTCTGGTACAGAAGTATCTCTGCAGGTTTAAGACGGAAAGCTGTCACTCTGGACCCAATGTCCACCAGCCCTTGGCCCCCGTCATGCAAAGGGAGATGTAACCCTTCTGCATGTGTCTAGTGTTGACCAAAATATATCCACATGTAACCTCTGCAGTTGCTAGATGAGATTCTGTGGGGTCCCAACACTGACAGCCTCTGCTAGAGCATTGAAGCGGCCAAGTTATTAGCGACCAGTGGCAACAACCACCGCCATTTAGACAACTTAACCGCAACCTTGTCCAGCAGCCCCTCCCAGTTTCTCTCCAGAAACTGAGGCCCCCAAGAACTCCCTTAAGAACATCTCTTCTCTGATCCACTGTAGCCCCCCAGGAAGACTAGGAGATCCTGCTCTGCCCCACTGTAGCCCCCCAGGAAGACTAGGAGATCCTGCTCTGCCCCACTGTAACCCCCAAGGAAGACTAGGAGATCCTGCTCTGCCCCACTGTAACCCCCCAGGAAGACTAGGAGATCCTGCTCTGCCCCACTGTAACCCCCCAGGAAGACTAGGAGATCCTGCTCTGATCCACTGTAACCCCCCAGGAAGACTAGGAGATCCTGCTCTGCCCCACTGTAACCCCCCAGGAAGACTAGGAGATCCTGCTCTGACCCACTGTAACCCCCCAGGAAGACTAGGAGATCCTGCTCTGACCCACTGTAGCCCCCCAGGAAGACTAGGAGATCCTGCTCTGCCCCACTGTAGCCCCCCAGGAAGACTAGGAGATCCTGCTCTGCCCCACTGTAACCCCCCAGGTAGACTAGGAGATCCTGCTCTGCCCCACTGTAACCCCCCAGGAAGACTAGGAGATCCTGCTCTGCCCCACTGTAACCCCCCGGAAGACTAGGAGATCCTGCTCTGCCCCACTGTAACCCCCCAGGTAGACTAGAAGATCCTGCTCTGCCCCACTGTAACCCCCCAGGAAGACTAGGAGATCCTGCTCTGCCCCACTGTAACCCCCCAGGAAGACTAGGAGATCCTGCTCTGCCCCACTGTAACCCCCCAGGAAGACTAGGAGATCCTACTCTGCCCCACTGTAGCCCCCAAGGAAGACTAGGAGATCCTGCTCTGACCCACTGTAACCCCCCAGGAAGACTAGGAGATCCTGCTCTGACCCACTGTAACCCCCCAGGAAGACTAGGAGATCCTGCTCTGACCCACTGTAACCCCCCAGGAAGACTAGGAGACCCTGCTCTGACCCACTGTAATCCCCCAGGAAGACTAGGAGATCCTGCTCTGACCCATCTCCCCATAATCATACACAAACTCTTCTCCCAGGTCACCTTAGCTGATGGCATCACCTCAAACAACACTAAAGCAATTCTAACCTCTTCCACATCTCCCTCCCCTTTAAAAACACTGTTACGTCATACGCAGAAGCCGACAGTGAAACGTCTCCCCACCTACTACCCCTGGAACTGACAACCCCTGCAGTCTCTCCCTCACCCTACTACCCCTGCAGCCTCTCCCTCAGTCTACTACCCCTGCAGCCTCTCCCTCAGCGTACTACACCTGCAGCCTCTCCCTCACCCTACTACCCCTGCAGCCTCTCCCTCAGTCTACTACCCCTGCAGCCTCTCCCTCACCCTACTACCCCTGCAGCCTCTCTCACCATACAACCCCTGGAGCCTCTCCCTCACCCTACTACCCCTGCAGCCTCTCCCTCAGCCTACTACCCCTGCAGCCTCTCCCTCAGCCTACTACCCCTGCAGCCTCTCCCTCAGCCTACTACCCCTGCAGCCTCTCCCTCAGCCTACTACCCCTGCAGCCTCTCCCTCACCCTACTACCCCTGCAGCCTCTCTCACCCTACAACCCCTGCAGCCTCTCCCTCAACCTACTACCCCTGCAGCCTCTCCCTCAGCCTACTACCCCTGCAGCCTCTCCCTCAGCCTACTACCCCTGCAGCCTCTCCCTCAGCCTACTACCCCTGCAGCCTCTCCCTCAGCCTACTACCCCTGCAGCCTCTCCCTCAGCCTACTACCCCTGCAGCCTCTCCCTCAGCCTACTACCCCTGCAGCCTCTCCCTCAGCCTACTACCCCTGCAGCCTCTCCCTCAGCCTACTACCCCTGCAGCCTCTCCCTCACCCTACAACCCCTGCAGCCTCTCCCTCACCCTACTACCCCTGCAGCCTCTCTCTCACCCTACAACCCCTGCAGCCTCTCCCTCACCCTACTACCCCTGCAGCCTCTCTCACCCTACAACCCCTGCAGCCTCTCCCTCACCCTACTACCCCTGCAGCCTCCCCTCACCCTACTAACCCTGCAGCCTCTCCCTCAACCTACCACCCCTGCAGCCTCTCCCTCAGCCTACTACCCCTGCAGCCTCTCCCTCAGCCTACTACCCCTGCAGCCTCTCCCTCAGCCTACTACCCCTGCAGCCTCTCCCTAAGCCTACTACCCCTGCAGCCTCTCCCTCAGCCTACTACCCCTGCAGCCTCTCCCTCACCCTACAACCCCTGCAGCCTCTCCCTCACCCTACTACCCCTGCAGCCTCTCTCTCACCCTACAACCCCTGCAGCCTCTCCCTCACCCTACTACCCCTGCAGCCTCTCTCACCCTACAACCCCTGCAGCCTCTCCCTCACCCTACTACCCCTGCAGCCTCCCCTCACCCTACTAACCCTGCAGCCTCTCCCTCACCCTACTACCCCTGCAGCCTCTCCCTCACCCTACAACCCCTGCAGCCTCTCCCTCAGCCTACTACCCCTGCACCCTCTCCCTCACCCTACAACCCCTGCAGCCTGTCCCTCAGCCTACTACCCCTGCAGCCTCTCCCTCAGCCTACTACCCCTTTAGCCTCTCCATCACCCTACTACCTCTGCAGCCTCTCCCTCACCCTACTAACTCTGCAGCCTCTCCCTTACCCTACAACCCCTGCAGCCTCTCCCTCACCCTACTACCCCTGCAGCCTCTCCCTCACCCTACTACCTATGCAGCCTCCCCTCAGCCTACTACCCCTGCAGCCTCTCCCTCACCCTACTACCCCTGCAGCCTCCCCTCACCCTACTACCCCTGCAGCCTCTCCCTCACCCTACTACCCCTGCAGCCTCTCCCCTCACCCTACTACCCCTGCAGCCTCTCCCTCACCCTACAAGCCCTGCAGCCTCTCCCTCAGCCTACTACCCCTGCAGCCTCTCCCTCACCCTACAACCCCTGCAGACTCTCCCTCACCCTACTACCCCTGCAGCCTCTCTCTCACCCTACAACCCCTGCAGCCGCTCCCTCACCCTACTACCCCTGCAGCCTCCCCTCACCCTACTAACCCTGCAGCCTCTCCCTCACCCTACTACCCCTGCAGCCTCTCCCTCACCCTACAACCCCTGCAGCCTCTCCCTCACCCTACTACCCCTGCAGCCTCTCACTCACCCTACTACCCCTGCAGCCTCTCCCTCACCCTACAACCCCTGCAGCCTCTCCCTCACCCTACTACCCCTGCAGCCTCTCTCTCACCCTACAACCCCTGCAGCCTCTCCCTCACCCTACTACCCCTGCAGCCTCTTCCTCAGCCTACACAGCAGTGTTTCTGAGGCTAAACTGTAGAGCTGACTCAAGAGTGGACACCCCTGCCAAATCCCTCTCTTAACTGGGACTTGCTGGCTCAGCCGACCCCCCACTTTTACCATAACAGAAGCCCCACAGTACAATAACTTGACCCATGATCTAAACCCGCTACCTAGGCCAAACACTTCCAAACAGATTGGCATGACACACTCTACCAAAAGACTTTTCTTGATCTATCGAAGTGAGTCCTAGTGATGTCTATCAAAAAAATACAAAAAATAACCTTTATTTAAATAGGCAAGTCAGTTAAGAACTAACTCTTATTTACATTGACGGCCTACCCCGGCTAAACCCAGACGACGCTGAGCCAATTGTGCACCGCCCTATGGGACTCCCAATCACGGCCGGATGTGATACAGCCTGGATCTCCCACATCTCTCAAAAGAAACAAGTTGTCCATTATTGTCCTCCCAGGCACACAGCCTGGACCCTGTGAACTATTGTGTGCAAACAGACTTTCAGACGATTTGCCAAACACTTTGTAATCCAAGCAGAGCAACGACACCAGCCTTCAGTTCTTCAATATAGGGAAGTCCCCATTGTTCAGCAGCAGTGACGGAACCTCCCACTGGCAGCTGACTGGTAGCACAGTTCTAAAACTCATGTCAGTCCATCGACCCACGGCACACTGTCAGGGCAGAGCTGCTGCACAGCCACGGTTAGTTTCTGAAACTAAAGTTCCCCCTCCAGTCCAACACTGCCCACATCCTCCTCATCTCCGCTGGATCTGACGTCAGAGACCCGGAAGGATGCCTGATCTTGTAAAGAAGACCCCAGCTGCATCCGCTTAGCCCTCAAACTCCGTCTCTGACCCTGAGTCAATGTCTCTAATATCCAGCTCCAACCTCTGATTAGCAGACCTTATCCTAGCGGGCCCAGAGTACTGCTTAAAAATCCTTCTTTAAGCTGTCTCATCCCTTTCATCTACACTGATTGAAGTGCATTTAACAGGTGACATCAATAAGGAATCATAGCTTCAATCTGGTCAGTCTATGCCATGGAAAGAGTAGGTGTTCATAACATGTGATGGTCTGAGATGCCACTAGGGCAGATCTTAGAGCCCAAAACTCTGTTTTTCCCCTTACTGACATAGATCCTATGTAGCCTTGCTGCACTAATCTTCCACCCCACTACCTTCACACATGTATAGATTCTGTCTCCACACGTCTACTAGTCCATGCTGTTTCAACACATTGGTTAAGGCCACCTCCGACTGTGGATGAGCTTCCTCTCAGTTCCTATCTAGTGTGGAATCTGTTTTACAGTTCCTCCGTTCCTCTATTCTCATCGGGCAGCTCCACGGAGTCCGGAGCCCCCCCCGGCTGCCCCCAACTGCCTCCAACTCCTCCCCACAATCACCCCGCTTGTCTGTAATTACACTGGGCACATCACCCTGCGTGTCTGTAATTACACTGGGCACATCACCCTGCGTGTCTGTAATTACACTGGGCACATCATCCCGCGTGTCTGTAATTACACTGGGCACATCACCCCGCGTGTCTGTAATTACACTGGGCACATCACCCCGCGTGTCTGTAATTACACTGGGCACATCACCCCGCGTGTCTGTAATTACACTGGGCACATCACCCCGCGTGTCTGTAATTACACTGGGCACATCACCCCGCGTGTCTGTAATTACACTGGGCACATCACCCTGTGTGTCTGTAATTACACTGGGCACATCACCCTGCGTGTCTGTAATTACACTGGGCACATCACCCTGCGTGTCTGTAATTACACTGGGCACATCACCCTGCGTGTCTGTAATTACACTGGGCACATCACCCTGCGTGTCTGTAATTACACTGGGCACATCACCCTGCGTGTCTGTAATTACACTGGGCACATCACCCTGCGTGTCTGTAATTACACTGGGCACATCACCCCGCGTGTCTGTCATTACACGGGGCACATCACCCTGCGTGTCTGTAATTACACTGGGCACATCACCCTGCGTGTCTGTAATTACACTGGGCACATCACCCTGCGTGTCTGTAATTACACTGGGCACATCACTACGCGTGTCTGTGATTACACTGGGCACATCACCCTGCGTGTCTGTAATTACACTGGGCACATCACCCTGCGTGTCTGTAATTACACTGGGCACATCACTACGTGTGTCTGTGATTACACTGGGCACATCACCCTGCGTGTCTGTAATTACACTGGGCACATCACTACGCGTGTCTGTAATTACACTGGGCACATCACCCTGCGTGTCTGTAATTACACTGGGCACATCACCCTGCGTGTCTGTCATTACACTGGGCACATCACTACGCGTGTCTGTAATTACACTGGGCACATCACCCTGCGTGTCTGTAATTACACTGGGCACATCACCCTGCGTGTCTGTAATTACACGGGGCACATCACCCTGCGTGTCTGTCATTACACGGGGCACATCACCCCGCGTGTCTGTAATTACACTGGGCACATCACCCCGCGTGTCTGTAATTACACTGGGCACATCACCCTGCGTGTCTGTCATTACACGGGGCACATCATTCTCCGTTGTCTGTGAGACAGGCGTATCAGCCTTGGAGTCATGTTTTAACCTTGTTTAATATTTAATTTAGGTGATTTCTATTTTTAGTCTGCTGATAGTTGCTTCAGGGTTATTGAGTCTAAGACGGCTGTAGGATCAGTCCAACTTTTATTTAATTCAAATTTATATCGATTTTCATAGAAACTTTTCAAATTATTATTAATAGCTTTGTTGTTTCTAACTAAAGCATTTGTATCCTTGTCTTTTAAAATTACAACTTGTTTTGCGTGTATTTATTTTGTGAATGTTGAGAGGTGTTTACCAGGTTTGTTTGCCTTTAAATACTACGCTTTCTTTGAGTTTACCCTGTAGTTGTTGACTCTCTTCAAAGTAAAATAATATATTCTTGATTAAGTTTAGACATGTTATTTTCTTCTTTACCTTGTAAAGATATTTTTATGATATTTTTCTAAAATAGTGATTTATTTTCCTTTAATTTAAATTTCTAACTCAGATTTAGCTTTTGCGGAGTATGAGATGTATTAAAAAAGCATAAAAGCATCACAAATTATATCGGGGGTTGGCTTCTCTGGCCATTTCTTTTATGGTAAAGTCCTAATTTTAAATGTACATATTTAATACATTTTGGGTATTGAAGATGCAGTCTGTTTATTCTCCATATTCTGACACTAAGTGTATTTTATGTTGGTGTAATTAAACACGATACAAGAGAAGATATCACTAAATCATGGATTTTTTTAACCCAGTTTATTGTTGAGGGCATTTTTGGAAATAAAAATGCAATTCTGAGTAGCTTTTCTTACTTTGAAACAAAAAAAGAAAAGTCTTTTGTAGTTGGGAATAGTAATCTTCTTTCATCCTCTTTGGCAGGTAAGCATTTCACTGTAAGGTCTACACCTGTTGTATTCTGTGCATGTGACAAATAAAATTTGATTTAATTTGATTTAAATTAGCCTTTTTAATTTATTGATATGTTTGTCTAAATGTGTGATTTAGGTCGCCTCCTAAATTAATATTTCCTGTCTGGGTTTGATTTAATATCGATTGAATGCTATTTAAACACACCAGGTTTGCCCCTACGGGGATATACCATAAAATCGAGGGGTGTTTTTCACCATGTAAGGTGCAATTCAAAATGAGAACCCCTTTCTTGGTCTGTGTGCTGGGATATAACAGAAAATGATGTTTTCTTATTTATCAGGATGCCTACACCTCTACTGTTACTACAGTAGGTGGCAGCATTGGCTTCTCCAACCCAGCTCCTCTTTAAATATTACATTTCTCATTTTTTTAAGTGTAACTCTTGCAGGAAAACCACATCTGCTGACAATCTCTTTAGATGTTCATGAACCTTATGCTTTTCTTTGGCCATCATGAAGCCTATGCACATTCCATGTAACAAGAGAGATTTTGCTGGCCTTTGTTGGCCTTTAGTTACGTATAGAATCAAAGTTAACCTTGTCTTTCATTGAGAACCAGATAAAAAAAATGGCAGACATGTCATATAAGGACGGTGGATATCCCATGGATGTCGACGAGTCATAGTGTGAATACATAGTTATTGTATACATTACATACAGTTGAAGCCGGAAGTTTACATACACCTAGGTTGAAGTCATTAAAACTCGTTTTTCAACCACATTTCTTGTTAACAAACTATAGTTTTGGCAAGTCGGTTAGGACATCTACTTTGTGCATGACACAAGTCATTTTTACAACAATTGTTTACAGACAGATTATTTCACTTATAATTCACTGTATCACAATTCCAGTTGGTCAGAAGTTTACATACACTAAGTTGACAGTGCCTTCGAACAGCTTGAAAAATCCCAGAAAATGATGTCATGGCTTTAGAAGCTTCTGATAGGCTAATTGACATAATTTGAGTCAATTGGAGGTGTACATGTGGCTGTATTTCTTGGCATACCTACAAACTCAGTGCTACAGGTAAAAAAGTATCTACATCCACAGTAAAATGAGTCCTATATCAACATAACCTGAAAGGCCACTCAGCAAGGAAGAAGCCACTGCTCCAAAACCGCCATAAAAAAGCCAGACTACGTTTTGCAACTGCACGTGAGGACAAAGATCGTACTTTTTACAGAAATGTCCTCAGGTCTGATGAAACAAAAATAGAACTGTTTTGCCATAAAGAACATCGTTATGTTTGGAGGAAAAAGGGGGAGGCTTGAAAGCCGAAGAACACCATCCCAACCATGAAGCACGGTGGTGTCCCGAACGTCGTCAGGATGGAAATGACCGGACCAAGGTGCAGCGTGGTAAGTGTACATTTCTTTTTATTTGTAAATGTTGCCAACAAAAACAAGAAACAACAAAAAACGAATCTGAAGCTGACTAGGGCTATACAGGCCACTAACACAGACAACTACCCACAACCAAAGGTGGAAAAACAGGCTGCCTAAGTATGATTCCCAATCAGAGACAATGATAGACAGATGTCCCTGATTGAGAACCATACCTGGCCAAAACATAGAAACAGAAAAAATAGAAATAAAGAAACTAGAATGCCCACCCTAGTCACACCCTGGCATAACCAAAATAGAGAATAGAAGCCTCTATGGCCAAGGCGTGACAAGTGGTAGCAGCATCATCTTGCGGGGGTGCTTTGCTGCAGGAGGGACTGGTGCACTTCACAAAATAGATAGCATCATGAGGCAGGAAAATTATGTGGATTTATTGAAGCAACATCTCAAGACATCAGTCAGGAAGTTAAAGCTTGGTCGCAAATGGGTCTTCCAAATGGACAATGACCCCAAGCATACTTCCAATGTTGTGGCAAAATGGCTTAAGGACAACAAAGTGAAGGTATTGGAGTGGCCATCACAAAGCCCTGACCTCAATCCTATAGAATATTTGTGGGCAGAACTGAAAAAGCGTGGGCGAGTTAGGAGGTCTACAAACCTGACTCAGTTACACCAGCTCTGTCAGGAGGAATGGGCCAAAATTCAACTTATTGTGGGAAGCTTGTTGAAGGTTTCCCGAAACGTTTGATCTAAGATAATAAACAATTTAAAGGCAATGCCAACAAATACTAATTGAGTGTATGTAAACTTCTGACCCACTGGGAATGTGCCGAAATAAATAAAAGCTGAAATAAATCATTCTCTTTACTATTATTCTGACATTTCACATTCTTCAAATAAAGTGGTGATCCTAACTAACCTAAATGTGATAAACTGAGTTTATATGTATTTGGCTAAGGTTTATGTAAATGTCCGACTTCAACTGTATATAGAACGTGTGAACATGTAGGCTGAGCAAACATTTAACAGAGAACACACCAACAAACAGAAAGCAAAGTACTTCTTTGGACTTTGAGGGGTGTTGCCTTCTGTGGATGATGTCATTGTAAATACATTGTAGAAAGACTCACTTAAATACTGAGGTCAGTTTGTAGTACCTTGTGAATTAAATCAAAGTATCGTGGCTGGCGGGGCTCTACTTGTGGAGAGTGGGTCCACTGAAAGACCGAAGTGAGATGAGTGGAGGCACCACGCGTACTTCAGGGAAGAGGGACCAAGCTTGTCCCTCTCCACCTCCCTCCCTCCCTTTACCACCCCCCCAACCCCCATCCTTGCCCACCCTTAGCCACCCTTACCCATCTTTGTCCATGCTTGTCCTAACCGCCACTCTTTTCCCACCCTCCTCTCTTCTTAGACACATTTACACCCATCCATCCATACGTCAACTTACTTATCCATTCTCCTTCATTCACATACAACGTATACCCTATGCATCCACGCACCCATTCCCTCCCGCCCTCCGACACATATTCCTATTGGGTCACGTGAGAGCGTGTAGGTGGGCCGTGGCCCGTCAGTCACTTGTCACAAGTGAAGAGTAGCGAGAAAGGTAGAGTGTATGGAGGGAGGGACTGGGGGTAGGGTGAAACCAATGATCAATCAAATGGTCAAATCAATCAACTACCCAGGCAATCCATCTTTTAACACATTTTACAAAGTGTTTTAAAAAGTGTTTTAAAAAGTGTTTTACAAAAGTGTTTTAAAAAGTATTTTACAAAGTGTTTTAAAAAGTGTTTTAAAAAGTGTTTTACAAAGTGTTTTACAAAAGTGTTTTAAAAAGTGTTTTACAAAGTGTTTTACAAAGTGTTTTAAAAAGTGTTTTACAATGTGTTTTACAAAAGTGTTTTAAAAAGTGTTTTACAAAGTGTTTTAAAAAGTGTTTTACAATGTGTTTTACAAAAGTGTTTTACAATGTGTTTTACAAAAGTGTTTTACAAAGTGTTTTACCAAAGTGTTTTAAAAAGTGTTTTACAATGTGTTTTACCAAAGTGTTTTACAAAAGTGTTTTAAAAAGTGTTTTAAAAAGTGTTTTACAATGTGTTTTACCAAAGTGTTTTACAAAAGTGTTTTACAAAGTGTTTTACCAAAGTGTTTTACAAAAGTGTTTTACAAAAGTGTTTTAAAAAGTGTTTTAAGAAGTGTTTTAAAAAGTGTTTTACAAAAGTGTTTTACAAAGTGTTTTACGAAAGTTTTTTACAAAAGTGTTTTACAAAAGTATTTTAAAAAGTGTTTTACAAAAGTGTTTTACAAAGTGTTTTACAAAGTGTTTTACAAAGTGCTGACAACATAGAGGGAGGAGGTTTAGGAGTGTGTATTCCTCTCCTCTCTCTCTCCTCTTCTCCTCTGCATGCGCGCCTGTGTGTGTGTTTGTGTGTGTTTCTTATTTGGCCCACTTCTAAAGGCAGGCTGGTTGTTCTGTCTGTGCCTTGGGGCAGCACTGAATCACAAATCTGAAGACTTAAAGAACTGGAGGAGGTTTTGCCATGCCAACGGCTGACAGAGAGAGGGAGATGGTGAGAGAGAGATGGAGATGTTTGTTCCTCACAGATAGTGTCATAGTGGCTGTATAATAATAATACTTCTTTAGCCAGTTTTGGCAGATTTGCTTAAGGTTCAACACTGACCGCTTTTTATTATACAAGCAGAATTGGGGACTAGACTGTGTTAATCCTAGACTGTGTTTATCTCATACGTATCCTGGTTAGCTCCAAAGGGAAACCATAAAACCAGCGGCAAAGCCAGAGGGTGTCTCTTTATTCTTTATAAACATCTTCAAAATAGAAGTGAAAGGTCTGTCTGTCTGTCTGTCTGTCTGTCTGTCTGTCTCTTTCTCGCTCTCTCTTTTTTTCTCTCTCTTTCTCTCTCTCTTTCCCTCTTTTTCTCTCTCTCTCTGTCTTTGTGAAAGTATACTACCATTAGAGAGATGTAGCAGTATGATACACCCAAAGAGACAAACTCAACGAAAACATCTCAAAGCCAGAGGGTGACTGTGTTCTTCATATACATCTTCAAAATAGAAGTGAAAGGTCCCTCTCTCTATCTCTATCTCTGTCTCTCCCACTCTGTCTGTCTGTCTGTCTGTCTGTCTGTCTGTCTGTCTGTCTGTCTGTCTGTCTATCTGTCTGTCTCTGTCTCTGTCTCTGTCTCTGTCTCTGTCTCTGTCTCTGTCTGTCTCTGTCTGTCTCTCGGTCTGTCTCTTTTTCACTCTCTCTCTCTCTTTGTGAAAGTATACTAACATTAGAGAGATTTAGCAGTATGATACACCCAAAGAGACAAACTCAACGAAAACATCTACAGTTTAAAACTGAATAAGACCCAGATACAGAAACAGACCGTAAGACAGGGGCCGGCTACACACGCGCAGAGAGAATATGGTTGCCATAGAGACAGGTCCTCTGGCGTCTGCAAACTATATATGTATTTTTTTACACAACGAAAGGCATCCCGCGGGTGGCTGGCGTTCTCTGGAACTATCACAAAAACATCCCCATCTCATTATAACACACACTGTTACGCTGCCGGCCAAGGGGAAACAGAGATGAATGGAGAATGGACAGTGTGTTGGTTTTGTCCATTGCTTTCCTAGCTTCTCTATGTGTATGTTTCTGCCTGTGCCACTTTGCCAAGAGGTCTGGACTGAAAGCACAGGTTCAGTCAGTGGTTCAAGCCTTGTTATGGATGGGCTATTCCCCCATCAATCATGACACATATTTATTTTTTTAGGGTGAAACATTGCAATATCCTACTGACTAAGGCTTCCCCCTGTAACCTTGACTGGGAATGACCTTGTAACCTTGACTGGGAATGACCTTGTAACCTTGACTGTGAATGACCTTGTAACCTTGACTGTGAATGACCTTGTAACCTTGACTGTGAATGACCTTGTAACCTTGACTGTGAATGACCTTGTAACCTTGACTGTGAATGACCTTGTCTTGAACACTTTTCTGTCTGTAAACAATACACTCTAAAAATGAAAGGTTCAACATGGGTTCCTTTAAGATCCTCAAAGTTCTTCAAAGAACTTTAGGGTTCTTGGCTCTGAAAATTGCCCCCAAAAAGGTTCTTCCAGTAACCTCATAGGAGATTGGGTTCATCGAGGAACCTCCTTAGTTAGTGGGGGTTCTTGCAGGAACCTAACTGCCTAACTGAAACATTTGGATTTGAATTTAAAAGGACAGCATGTGAAGGCACTTAACTGGAAAATGTAAAGATCTCAACTTAAGGTAAGGTTTGTTCCTTGTATGATCTAAATTGATATTGCTTCATGATGATACCAACTGTTTTTTCATATTTGTGACAATCTTTCTAAAACAGAGAATGGACACAATTCAATGGATGTCAATCATCAAAGAGGTCAGAATATGTTGAAGGCTTTAAGAATATGTAGAACGCTATAAGAATATGTAGAAGGCTATAAGAATATGTAGAAGGCTATGAGAATATGTTGAAGGCTATAAGAATATGTAGAACGCTATAAGAATATGTAGAAGGCTATAAGAATATGTAGAACGCTATAAGAATATGTAGAAGGCTATAAGAATATGTAGAACGCTATAAGAATATGTTGAAGGCTATAAGAATATGTAGAACGCTATAAGAATATGTAGAAGGCTATAAGAATATGTAGAAGGCTATGAGAATATGTTGAAGGCTATAAGAATATGTAGAACGCTATAAGAATATGTAGAAGGCTATAAGAATATGTAGAACGCTATAAGAATATGTTGAAGGCTATAAGAATATGTAGAACGCTATAAGAATATGTAGAAGGCTATAAGAATATGTAGAAGGCTATAAGAATATGTAGAAGGCTATAAGAATATGTAGAAGGCTATATGAATATGTTGAAGGCTATAAGAATGTGTTGAAGGCTATAAGAATATGTAGAAGGCTATAAGAATATGTTGAAGGCTATAAGAATATGTTGAAGGCTATAAGAATATGTTGAAGGCTATAAGAATATGTTGAAGGCTATAAGAATATGTAGAAGGCTATAAGAATATGTGGAAGGCTATAAGAATATGTAGAAGGCTATAAGAATATGTAGAAGGCTATAAGAATATGTAGAAGGCTATAAGAATATGTAGAAGGCTATGAGAATATCAACACAGTAACATCAACACAGTAACATCAACACATTATCATCAACACAGTAACATCAACACATTATCATCAACACATCATCATCAACACATTAACATCAACACAGTAACATCAACACATTAACATCAACACAGTATCATCAACACAGTATCATCAACACATCAACACAGTAACATCAACACAGTATCATCAACACATCAACACAGTAACATCAACACAGTAACATCAACACATTATCATCAACACATCAACACAGTAACATAGACACATCAACACATTATCATCAACACAGTAACATCAACACATCAACACAGTAACATCAACACAGTAACATCAACACATTATCATCAACACATCAACACTGTAACATAGACACATCAACACATTATCATCAACACAGTAACATCAACACATTATCATCAACACAGTAACATCAACACAGTAACATCAACACATTATCATCAACACAGTAACATCAACACATTATCATTAACACATCATCATCAACACAGTAACATCAACACAGTAACATCAACACATCAACACAGTAACATCAACACATCAACACAGTATCATCAACACAGTAACATCAACACATCAACACAATAACATCAACACAGTAACATCAACACAGTAACATCAACACAGTATCATCAACACATTATCATCAACACAGTAACATCAACACAGTATCATCAACCCATTATCATCAACCCATTATCATCAACACAGCAACATCAACACAGTAACATCAACACAGTAACATCAACACAGTATCATCAACACATTAACATCAACACAGTAACATCAACACAGTAACATCAATACATCAACACAGTATCATCAACACAGTAACATCAACACATTAACATCAACACAGTAACATCAACACAGTATCATCAACACATTAACATCAACACAGTAACATCAACACAGTAACATCAACACAGTATCATCAACACAGTAACACCAACACATCAACACAGTAACATCAACACAGTAACATCAACACAGTATCATCAACACAGTAACATCAACACAGTAACATCAACACATTATCATCAACACAGTATCATCAACACAGTAACATCAACACATTATCATCAACACAGTATCATCAACACAGTAACATCAACACATTATCATCAACACATCAACACTGTAACATCAACACATCAACACATTATCATCAACAAAGTAACATCAACACATTATCATCAACACAGTAACATCAACACAGTAACATAAACACATTATCATCAACACAGTAACATCAACACAGTATCATCAACACATCAACACATCAACACAGTAACATCAACACAGTAACATCAACACATCAACACAGTATCATCAACACATTTTCACCAACACAGTAACATCAACACAATTTCATCAACACAGTAACATCAACACAGTAACATCAACACCTTAACATCAACACAGTAACATCAAAACATTATCATCAACACAGTATCATCAATACAGTAACATCAACACAGCAACATCAACACCTTAACATCAACACAGTAACATCAAAACATTATCATCAACACAGTATCATCAACACATTATCATCAACACAGTAACATCAACACATTATCATCAACACAGTAACATCAACACAGTAACATCAACACAGTAACATCAACACATTATCATCAACACAGTAACATCAACACATTATCATTACACATTATCATCAACACAGTAACATCAACACATTATCATTAACACATCAACACAGTAACATCAACACATCAACAAAATAACATCAACACAGTAACATCAACACAGTAACATCAACACAGTATCATCAACACATTATCATCAACACAGTAACATCAAAACAGTATCATCAACCCATTATCATCAACCAATTATCATCAACACATTATCATCAACACAGTAACATCAACACATTATCATTAACACATTATCATCAACACAGTAACATCAACACAGTAACATCAACACATCAACACAGTAACATCAACACATCAACACAATAACATCAACACAGTAACATCAACACAGTAACATCAACACAGTATCATCAACACATTATCATCAACACAGTAACATCAAAACAGTTTCATCAACCCATTATCATCAACCCATTATCATCAACACAGCAACATCAACACAGTAACATCAACACAGTAACATCAACACATCAACACAGTAACATCAACACAGTATCATCAACACATTATCATCAACACATCAACACATTAACATCAACACAGTAACATCAATACATCAACACAGTATCATCAACACAGTAACATCAACACAGTATCATCAACACATCAACACAGTAACATCAACACATCAACACAGTAACATCAACACAGTATCATCAACACATTATCATCAACACATCAACACAGTAACATCAACACAGTAACATCAATACATCAACACAGTATCATCAACACAGTAACATCAACACAGTATCATCAACACATTAACATCAACACAGTATCATCAACACATTAACACCAACACAGTATCAACAACACAGTATCATCAACACAGTAACATCAACACAGTATCATCAACCCATTATCATCAACCCATTATCATCAACACAGCAACATCAACACAGTAACATCAACACAGTAACATCAACACATCAACACAGTAACATCAACACAGTAACATCAACACAGTAACATCAACACAGTAACATCAATACATCAACACAGTATCATCAACACAGTAACATCAACACAGTATCATCAACACATTAACATCAACACAGTATCATCAACACATTAACACCAACACAGTATCAACAACACAGTATCATCAACACAGTAACATCAACACAGTAACATCAACACAGTAACATCAACACATTAACATCAACACAGTAACATCAACACAGTATCATCAACACATTAACATCAACACAGTAACATCAACACAGTAACATCAACACAGTATCATCAACACAGTAACACCAACACATCAACACAGTAACATCAACACAGTAACATCAACACAGTATCATCAACACAGTAACATCAACACAGTAACATCAACACATTATCATCAACACAGTATCATCAACACAGTAACATCAACACATTATCATCAACACAGTATCATCAACACAGTAACATCAACACATTATCATCAACACATCAACACAGTAACATCAACACATCAACACATTATCATCAACACAGTAACATCAACACATTATCATCAACACAGTAACATCAACACAGTAACATCAACACATTATCATCAACACAGTAACATCAACACATTATCATCAACACAGTATCATCAACACATTAACATCAACACAGTAACATCAACACATCAACACAGTATCATCAACACATTTTCACCAACACAGTAACATCAACACATTATCATCAACACAGTAACATCAACACCTTAACATCAACACAGTAACATCAAAACATTATCATCAACACAGTATCATCAACACAGTAACATCAACACAGCAACATCAACACATTATCATCAACACAGTAACATCAACACATTATCATCAACACAGTATCATCAACACAGTAACATCAACACATTATCATCAACACATCAACACAGTATCATCAACACAGTAACATCAACACAGCAACATCAACACATTATCATCAACACAGTAACATCAACACATTATCATCAACACAGTATCATCAACACAGTAACATCAACACATTATCATCAACACATCAACACAGTAACATCAACACATCAACACATTATCATCAACACAGTGACATCAACACATTATCATCAACACAGTAACATCAACACAGTAACATCAACACATTATCATCAACACAGTAACATCAACACATTATCATCAACACATCATCATCAACACATTAACATCAACACAGTAACATCAACACATCAACACAGTATCATCAACACAGTAACATCAACACAGTAACATCAACACATTAACATCAACACAGTATCATCAACACATTATCATCAACACAGTAACATCAACACATCAACACAGTAACATCAACACAGTAACATCAACACATTAACATCAACACAGTAACATCAAAACATTATCATCAACACAGTATCATCAACACAGTAACATCAACACAGCAACATCAACACATTATCATCAACACAGTAACATCAACACAGTAACATCAACACATTATCATCAACACAGTAACATCAACACAGTAACATCAAAACATTATCATCAACACAGTAACATCAAAACATCAACACAGTAACATCAACACAGTAACATCAACACAGTAACATCAACACAGTATCATCAACACAGTATCATTGTTACGTTCCCCAGTTTCTGTGTTCTGTTTTGTATTTTAGTGTGTGTGTTTCAGGAGATGGCTTCCTGAAATACTCCCCAACCAGCTGATTGGTCAACCCCAGGCTAATAGGTAATTGGAGCTGACCCCGCCCCCTCGTCAAGAAGCAGCTGACTCTAATCACCATTGCCACCTGAAGATAAAAGCCAGTGTTCTGCCCAGGAGAGATTTAGAGGGAGAGAGAGGAGATGAGATAAGGAGTAGAGATTTGGAGATTGAGAGAAAAATTAGATTGTGACATAGTGTTGGTTGTGTATCAGAAAGTGTGGTATGTACTGTTGTTGTTGGTAGCAGTTTTTCTATGTCCTGTGTTTGTGAGTGTTTGTGAAATCATTAATAATTACTCTGTTTCGTTTGTTCCCAGGGGGGGAAGGAAAAGGCACTTTGGGAGTGCTTAGGCAAGAGGCCCGAGGGCATACATATACCCGTAGTATAGTTACTGTCTAGGCACACTAGGTAAGACCTGGGCGGACCACCCCCTGTATTTTGGTTAGGGCACCAGGCGGTGTTAAGTTAGGTAAGTTAAGTGGGTAGGCAGGTTAGATAGGAGAGGGGGAACTTTGATATTTACTTTCTTTGCTTTGGTTCCGTCCAGCCCCTTTTCCCCATATTACCGTGTAAGAAAATAAATTCTAGTAAACGGTAAATTCTGCTTTTGTGTCATCCTTACTCGCACCTACAGTCCTTACCTCTTGCACTTCAGAGAGTTGAGTTGTAGCAGGGAGTTGCGTTCCCTCTTCTCAGAGGTGTGCGTAACAATCATCAACACATCAACACAGTAACATCAACCCAGTAACATCAACCCAGTAACATCAACCCAGTAACATCAACCCAGTAACATCAACCCAGTAACATCAACCCAGTAACATCAACACAGTAACATCAACACAGTATCATCAACACAGTATCATCAACACAGTAACATCAACACATTAACATCAACACAGTATCATCAACACATTATCATAAACACATTAACATCAACACAGTAACATCAACACAGTAACATCAACACTGTAACATCAACACTGTAACATCAACCCAGTAACATCAACACAGTAACATCAACACAGTATCATCAACACAGTAACATCAACACATCAACACAGTAACATCAACACATTATCATCAACACAGTAACATCAACACAGTATCATCAACACAGTATCATCAACACATCAACACAGTAACATCAACACAGTATCATCAACACAGTAACATCAACACAGTAACACAGTATCATCAACACAGTAACATCAACACAGTATCATCAACACAGTATCATCAACACAGTATCATCAACACAGTAACATCAACACAGTATCATCAACACAGTAACATCAACACAGTATCATCAACACAGTATCATCAACACATCAACACAGTAACATCAACACAGTATCATCAACACAGTAACATCAACACAGTAACACAGTATCATCAACACATTAACATCAACACAGTAACACCAACACAGTAACATCAACACATTAACATCAACACAGTATCAACACACCAGAGGATAAACACATTGGACTTGGGGGCTCTGCTGGGAGTTTGACTCTTATTTACATAAAACATTGTGATATTGTTGTTATTGCTCTGCATATTATACTCATTATTATCAATAATAATAATAATAACAGGGGACAGACGGACGGACGGACGGGCGGGGGGGTAGTACAAAATGAACCACAAAAGGTACTTCAAAAGTTTCTTGAGGATCCATTTAAAAGTATTTTTTTTAAAGACTTATAAGGCTTCCCCTACAGGTTCAATGTGAAGAACCCTTGGAGTATATGACTTCTCCCAAACTAATCCAAGTGACCCTTCCACTCCAAAACCTCCCCTTCGCTTTCACACCCCTCAAATTCATCCAACTATTGCAGTGAGCGAGACAGTCAGTGTGCGGGCTGGGCTACCTGGTTGACCGGAACATACTGACATCAGTGAGCGAGACACACAGTGTGCGGGCTGGGCTACCTGGTTGACCGGAACATACTGACATCATGGGCGTTATTATACGCTTCGTTAGCATCCCTTATATTAATTAAAGAAGAACGACTCTCCTCCGTATGTGTCATTCCAGGTTCACTGCTCCTCTCAACCCCTCTGTGTGTGTGTGTGTGTGTGTGTGTGTGTGTGTGTGTGTGTGTGTGTGTGTGTGTGTGTGTGTGTGTGTGTGTGTGTGTGTGTGTGTGTGTGTGTGTGTGTGTGTGTGTGTGTGTGTGTGTGTGTGTGTTCAGTGACGAGAGAGCTGTGTTTTATCATGGGGATGAGTTGAATCGGCACCACTACTGGGTGAATACATGTCCAGTACATTAAAGATGCATGATTTATTATAATTGTATGCAAAGGCATTTTAGATAATCATAATTGTATGCATTTTTGACTCTGGTGTCACCCAAGCTACAGTGCGGTATGCAGTCCAGTGAAAGTACAAGTGAACAAATAACACAACAATTACACACTAACTTCATTTATTTCATAAACAAAGTTATGCAACACCCAATGCCACTGTGTTAAAAAGTAATTGCCCCCTTACACTGAATTTCTTTATTTTTTTATTTCACCTTTATTTAACCAGGTAGGCTAGTTGAGAACAAGTTCTCATTTGCAACTGCGACCTGGCCAAGATAAAGCATAGCAGTGTGAACAGACAACAACACAGAGTTACACATGGAGTAAACAATAAACAAGTCAATAACATGGTAGAAAAAAAGAGAATCTATATACAATGTGTGCAAAAGGCATGAGGAGGTAGGCAATAAATCGAATAATTACAATTTAGCAGATTAACACTGGAGTGATAAATCATCAGATGATCATGTGCAAGTAGAGATACTGGTGTGCAAAAGAGCAGAAAAGTAAATACATAAAAGCAGTATGGGGAGTGAGGTAGGTAAATTGGGTGGGCTATATACCGATGGACTATGTACAGCTGCAGCGATCGGTTAGCTGCTCGGATAGTAGATGTTTTGTCACGTTCCTGACCTGTTTTCTGTTAGTTTGTGTATGTGTTAGCTGGTCAGGACGTGAGTTTGGGTGGGCAGTCTATGTTTTCTGTTTCTATGTTGGTTTAAGGGTGACCTGATATGGCTCTCAATTAGAGGCAGGTGGTTTTCATTTCCTCTGATTGAGAGCCATATTAAGGTAGGTGTTTTCACACTGTTTGTTTGTGGGTGGTTGTCTCCTGTGTCAGTATGTATGTTCGTGCCACACGGGACTGTAGCGTTTGTTTGTAGTTCGTGTCCAGGTCTGTTTTCATCGTTTATTTGTTTTGTAGTTGATTCAAGTATAGTTCGTTTTCTGTCTACGTCGTGTTTGTTGTTTTGTCGTGTCTTAAATAAATCATGTCATCATACCTCGCTGCACATTGGTCTTCAGATCCCTCTCTCCTCTCCTCGTCTGAGGAGGAGGAGGATTTAGAGTTTCGTTACATGTTTAAAGTTGTTGAGGGAGATAAAAGTCTCCAACTTCAGAGATTTTTGCAATTCGTTCCAGTCGCAGGCAGCAGAGAACTGGAAGGAAAGGCGTCCAAATGAGGTTTTGGCTTTAGGGATGATCAGTGAGATACACCTGCTGGAGCGCGTGCTACGGGGGGGTGTAGCCATCGTGACCAGTGAACTGAGATAAGGCGGCACTTTACCTAGCATAGCCTTGTAGATGACCTGGAGCCAGTGGGTCTGACGACGAACATGTAGTGAGGGCCAGCCGACTAGGGCATACAGGTCGCAGTGGTGGGTCGTATAAGGTGCTTTAGTAACAAAACGGATGGCACTGTGATAAACTGCATCCAGTTTGCTGAGTAGAGTATTGGAAGCTATTTTGGCCAAGGTTGGAGTCGCCAGGAGGAAGGCATGGCCAGCCGTTGAGAAATGCTAGTTGAAGTTTTCGATTATCACGGATTTATCGGTGGTGACCGTGTTACCTAGCCTCAGTGCAGTGGGCAGCTGGGAGGAGGTGCTCTTGTTCTCCATGGACTTTACAGTATCCCAGAACTTTTTGGAGTTAGAGCTACAGGATGCAAATTTCTGCTTGAAAAAGCTGGCCTTTGCTTTCCTGACTGACTGCGTGTATTGGTTCCTGACTTCCCTGAACAGTTGCATATCGCAGGGACTATTCGATGCTATTGCAGTTCGCCACAGGATGTTTTTGTGCTGGTCGAGGGCAGTCAGGTCTGGAGTGAACCAAGGGCTATATCTGTTCTTAGTTCTGCATTTTTTGAACGGAGCATGCTTGTCTAATATGGTGAGGAAGTAACTTTTAAAGAATGACCAGGCATCCTCAACTGACGGGATGAGGTCAATATCCTTCCAGGGTACCCGGGCCAGGTCGATTAGAAAGGCCTGCTCGCAGAAGTGTTTTAGGGAGCGTTTGACAGTGATGAGGGGTGGTCGTTTGACCGCGGACCCGTAGCGGATACAGGCAATGAGGCAGTGAACGCTGAGATCTTGATTGAAGACAGCAGAGGTGTATTTGGAGGGCAAGTTGGTCAGGATAATGTCTATTAGGGTGCCCATGTTTACGGATTTAGGGTTGTACCCGGTGGGTTCCTTGATAATTTGTGTGAGATTGAGGGCATCTAGCTTAGATTGTAGGACTGCCGGGGTGTTAAGCATATCCCAGTTTAGGTCACCTAACAGAACAAACTCTGAAGCTAGATGGGGAGCGATCAATTCACAGATGGTGTCCAGGGCACAGCTGGGAGCTGAGGGGGGTCGGTAGCAGGCGGCAACAGTGAGAGACTTATTTCTGGAGAGATTAATTTTTAAAATTAGAAGTTCGAACTGTTTGGGCATAAACCTGGAAAGTATGACAGAACTTTGCAGGCTATCTCTGCAGTAGATTGCAACTCCTCCCCCTTTGGCAGTTCTATCTTGACGGAAAGTGTTATAGTTGGGTATGGAAATCTCAGAATTTTTGGTGGCCTTCCTAAACCAGGATTCAGACACGGCAAGGACATCAGGGTTGGCAGAGTGTGCTAAAGCGGTGAGTAAGACAAACTGAGGGAGGAGGCTTCTGATGTTGACATGCATGAGGCCAAGGCTTTTTCGATCACAGAAGTCAACAAATGAGGGTGCCTGGGGACATGCAGGGCCTGGGTTTGCCTCCACATCACCCGAGGAACAGAGGAGTAGTAGGATGAGGGTGCGGCTAAAGCCTATCAAAACTGGTCGCCTAGAGCGTTGGGGACAAGGAATAAAAGGAGCAGATTTATGGGCGTGGTAGAATAGATTCAACTAAATAACTGGTTGTGCCATCTTTAGCTGTAATGACTCCAACCAAACTACTTCCTGTAGTTGTTGATCAGTCTCTCAAGTAGCTGTGGAGGAGTTTTGACCCTCTCTTTCTTGCAGAACTGTTGTACCCAAAACTACACATTTGTTCCTTTTTAGCCATTTTCATGTAGACTTGATTTTGTGTTTTGTATCATTGTCTTTTTATATATATATATATATATATATATATATATTTATATATATATATACAGCGGATTTGGACAGTATTCAGACCCATTGACTTTTTCCACATTTGTTACGTTACAGACTTCTTCTAAAATTGATTAAATTGTTTTTTATCTCCTCGTCAATCCACACACAACACCCCATAATGACATCACAATACCCCATAATGACATCACAATACCCCATAATGACATCACAATACCCCATAATGACGACGCAAAGACTTCCTCTGTCCAGTGTCTGTGTTCTTTTGCCCATCTTAATCTTTTCTTTTTATTGGCCAGTCTGAGATATGGCTTTTTCTTTGCAACTCTGCCTAGAAGGCCAGCATCCCGGAGTCGCCTCTTTACTGTTGACGTTGAGACGGGTGTTTTGAGGGTACTATTTAATGAAGCTGCCAGTTGAGGACGTGTGAGGCGTCTGTTTCTCAAACTAGACACTCTAATGCACTTGTCCTCTTGCTCAGTTGTGCACTGGCACCTCCCACTCCTCTTTCTATTCTGGTTAGGGCCAGTTTGCACTGTTCTGTGAAGGGAGTAGTACACAGCGTTGTATGAGATCTTCAGTTTCTTGGCAATTTCTTGCATGGAATAGCCTTCATTTCTCAGAACAAGAATAGACTGATGAGTTTCTGAAGAAAGGTCTTTGCTTCTGGCCATTTTGAGCCTGTAATCGAACCCACAAATGCTGATGCTCCAGATACTCAACTAGTCTAAAGATAGCCAGTTTTATTGCTTCTTCAATCAGAACAACAGTTTTCAGCTGTGCTAACATAATTGCAAAAGGGTTTTATAATGATCAATTAGCCTTTTAAAATGATAAACTTGGATTTGCTAACACACCGTGCCATTGGAACACAGGAGTGATGGTTGCTGATAATGGGCCTCTGTACGCCTTTGTAGATATTCCATTAAAAATCAGCCGTTTCCAGCTACAATAGTCATTTACAACATTAACAATGTCTACACTGTATTTCTGATCAATTTGATGTTATTTTAATGGACCAAAAAAAATAGTTTTTCTTTAAAAAACAAGGACATTTCTAAGTGACCCCAAACTACATGTAAGGGGTTACAAAAAACAGTAACTGGAATCCATTACGTTACCTGCACAAATATTGTAATCAGATTACAGATACGTTTGTAAAACTAGATGATTCAGAAAGGATGTTTGCGACAAAGTCTTTGCCACCTCTGTTTTCTAATGAATCGGCATAGAAAAGGCTGAAGATTAAGTTTGTTCCACCTGAGTGAGTCTGACCACAAGTCAGAGACCACTATGATGACACACCAAATGAGTTTGATGGATCACGGGAAGAGCAGGAATAGGCTTTTGTAGGCTACAGTTCAAGCTATGTCTTCCAATGGTACGACTGTTGTCGACATCCAAAGATGATCCAACTTGAATAAACGCTTGGAGGTAAGGATGACAGCAGTGGTGTAGTCTACGGTGATACGTATATCACTTGTTATTACTTATTTATATATAAATAGCGCATTGACGTGAATCACACTGCTGCTCTCTCATTTAGCTATTTGCGCCTTACGGGTTGCGGTTGTTGTGGATGGCTGTTCACAATTCTAAATGTGTATTTGAAACCAGTAATGGTTTTTAATCAAAAAGTTTAATTATTGTTTTTGAAACCTGTGAACAGTCAGTGAAAATGCACTCTGACAACAGTTGCATAGTGCGGATCCCAGCCTATGGAATAAAAGTGGTGCTTTTATTGCTCAATATAAGTCATGTTAATAAAAATGAATAGGCCTAATGGACACATGCTCAAACTCGCACAGTTTTGATAGACTTAAAGGGGCAATGTTTAGTTACTATATACATTTTTGGACTTCTAAATATATATATCCATTGATTCTTGAAGAATATAACTTATAAATGCCTCATGAGTTTAATTCAACTGTCACACTCCATCAGAACCCAACATGTAAGCTTGTTCTATTCCAATGTCTGTAAACATTGTGGAATGGTTGTTCTCCTCCTCGTCTGAGGAGGAGCATGGATCGGACCAAAACGCAGCTTGTGTGGAATACATGATGAATTTATTTAAAGAAAGACGAACACGAAGCACACTTGATGAATTACAAAACAACAAACGACGTAAACAGACCTGAACATGAGAACTTACAGACAACGAAGAACGCACGAACCGGAACAAACTAACAAACGAAACAGTCCCATGTGGCACAAACACTGACACAGGAACACAATCACTCACAAACAATCGGTGCGAACAGCCTACCTTAATATGGTTCTCAATCAGAGGAAACGTCAAACACCTGCCCCTGATTGAGAACCATATAAGGCTAAATAACAATGAACCTAAACATAGAAACAAATAACATAGACTGCCCACCCAGTTCACGTCCTGACCAACTAAACAAAGCTAAACAAAGGAAAATAAGGTCAGGAACGTGAACACATTGTAAATGTAAATAAACACTGCATAGCCTCATAACATGGATAAAACAATTGTTATATCATGGATGGTCAGTCCTTGCATCCATAGCTCTGTCTATTAACCTGAGTGTTTACATTTCTCCAGGCCCATCCCTCAGCTTTTTACCAAAAAACAGCCGGATGTCCGTTTTGTTATTGTTTCATCTGTGGATTTGCCCTTTAAACAGCTGCATTTTATCAAGATATCAGCGTCACAAACAAAAAGGTCAACAACAGGCCTATAGCAAATGCAGCATATAGCATTCATTTTTCACATAAAATAAATAGTACTTTCAGTAGGGCTGAAAGCATGCCATTCCATGAGCGTAGAACTCAAATGAATGTGCCCATGACAACAAAATCATAAACAACAGAGAAGGGCTGGCTAGTAAGTCCTTCGTTTTGGGGTTATGTTCAGGTAAAACAATTTGGCTAATCTATACTTCCATATTGTCACGCCCTGACCATAGAGAGCTGTTTATTCTCTATGTTGGTTAGGTCGGGGTGTGATTAAGGGTGGGTTATCTAGGGGAATTAGATATCTATGTTGGCCTGGTATGGTCCCCAATCAGAGGCAGCTGTTTATCGTTGTCTCTGATTGGGGATCATATTTAGGTAGCCATTTCCCCATTGTGCTTTGTGGGATCTTGTCTAGGTATAGTTGCCAAGTGAGCATTATATCAGCGTCACGTTTCGCTTGTGCGCTTTATTGTGTTTGTTCTTTGAGTTTTTCTCTTCCTAATTAAAAGGATGGAAACATATCACGCTGCATCTTGTTCCACCCCTTATAACGATCGTGACACATATTTACTAATCCTATTCTTGAAGATCAAAGGGGTATAACATTTATTGGAATGACTGGAATTCTGATAGACTTTGGTTTTTAATGTAAAGATATCATTTAATAGTATTATTATGTGTAGTAGAAAGCGGTGGGTTAGAAGAAGCCTACATAACCAACCCATAAAGTAAAATGTAACAGCTATGTAAACTTTAACATTGATTAATAATCCTGCAATACATGTCGTTCAATTGGTAACATACATTTTTGTCATCTTCCATGCCTCTCAAGGGGAAAGTAATCTAAAAGTAACTGAATGTAATCAGATTACGTTACTGAGTTTGGGTAATCCAAAAGTTACTTTACTGATTACAATTTTGGACAGGTAACTAGTAACTGTAATGGATTACATTTAGAAAATAACCTACCCAACCCTGTGTGTGAATATATATTTAAGCAATAAGGCCCGAGTGAGTGTCGTATATAGCCAATATACCACGGCTAAGGACTGTTCATAAGTACGACGCAATGTGGAGTGCCTGGACATAGCCTTTAGACGTTTTTTGTTGTTGTTATTTGTAAACTCAAGTTACCTTTATCTAACATTAGGTTTTGGTTGAAGATCTGATGACATTCAGAGAAAATCAGAAAAGGAGGCAAATACTTTTTCACTGCTCTGTAAATGTGTGTGAAACTACTTCAAACCTAAGCGGTACCGGAGTGCCAAGTCTAGGACAAAAAGGCTTCTCAACAGTTTTTACCCCCAAGCCATAAGACTCCTGAACAAGTAATCAAATGGATACCCAGACTATTTGCATTGTGTGCCCCCCCCCAACCCCTCTTTTTACGCTGCTGCTACTCTCTGTTTATCATATATGCATAGTCACTTTGATTATACATTCATGTACATACAACCTCAATTGGGCCGACCAACCAGTGCTCCCGCACAGTGGCTAACCAGGCTATCTGCATTGTGTCCCATCACCCACCAACCCCTCTTTTATGCTACTGCTACTCTCTGTTTATCATATATGCATAGTCACTTTAACCATATCTACATGTACATACTACGTCAATCAGCCTGACTAACCGGTGTCTGTATGTAGCCTCGCTACTTTTATAGCCTCACTACTGTTTTTCACTGTCTTTTTACTGCTGTTTTTATTTCTTTATTTACCAATTGTTCACCTAATACCTTTTTTTGCACTGTTGGTTAGACCCTGTAAGTAAGCATTTCACTGTAAGGTGAAATAATAATAATACCTGTTGTAATTCGGCGCACGTGACAAAGACACCTTGATTTGATTTGATCAGTCATTTTCCCACATTGTGTATCCAGTACATGTCCATGAGAGACCGTTCATTACACTTGGAAAGTTTCAGTTGAAAAAGGCATGATGGATTATGTGCCCTTGTGTCTCTGCTTTCTCAGTAGTATGAAGTATACGATACAGACAGGACATATACATATTATTAAACTCCTATATACTGTAGGCTGCTTTTCTCACTCCACAATACAAAATAAATGCTTCTCTTCCTGCCTGCATGGTCACATTCAGTCAAATATATTATACAGTGTTACACATGTTGGGGTGAGAGTTTCCGTCCATGCTTCTCTTCCAGCATGCTGTCTATATGTGTGTTTCTTTCCGTCTAGTCTCCTACCCGTCCCGTCTCAACTCTTCCCCGTCCCTTTCCTCTGTCTCGAGTCAATAAACTCTTGGTCACACCTCACAAATCCTGACTCTCTCTTCCCATTCATTAAGCAGCCTAACGTCCCTGTGCTGAGTGTCCCACAGGAGGAAGTAACAGAGGCGTGTCATCTTGGATGGATGGAGAGAGAGAGTAAGAGAGTGTGTAAGGGTGTGCGTGTAGATCTGCTGGGTATAGAGAGTAGGAGAGTGTGTGGGGGTGTGTGTGTAGACCTGCTGGGTAGAGAGAGTAGGAGAGTGTGTATCCTGCTAAGACCTGCTGTATCCCATGATGTAAATGACCCTCCAGGGCCCGGGGCCACTAGAGATGAGAAGAAGTAAACGAACGACTCCATCTGTGCCTGCACTTGACCTTGCCACTGCCAGAGTGTGTGTGTGTGTGTGTGTGTTTGTTTGTGTGTGTGTGTGTGTGTGTGTGTGTGTGTGTGTGTGTGTGTGTGTGTGTGTGTGTGTGTGTGTGTGTGTGTGTGTGTGTGTGTGTGTGTGCATGTATGTGCGTACGTGCACATGCATACCTGAGTGAGTACGTGTGTGAATGTGCACGGGCCTCTCTGTGTGTGTGTGCGTGCGTGTGTGCGTGTGTGCGCGTGCGTGCGTGTGTGTATCAACAGGGTGCTCCATAATAACATGGGTTGCTAGTCACTCCAGCGATGTGTGTCATTATAACAGAGAACGGCTCAATCAATCTGACTGGAGCTAATATACCTGTCACTCCCTCACGGGAGGGAGGGACGGAGAGAGGCAGAGAGAGAATATGACAGTTCATGAAACGGTTGTATAATGAGTAGAGAGAGAGAGAGAGAAAGGGAGTGAAAGAGAGACAGACAGAGAGAAAGTGATGGTTGGGACATCTCACAGTGCTAGATAAAGTGAATGAGAGAGAGGGATTTGTAGTAATTCTAGATTAAGAGAGAAAGTAGAAGTAGAGAGAGAGAAAGAGGGATGAGTTGACAGATGGTAACATTATTCCCCTCTGCAAGCGGTATTTGTGGCATGAAAAGTGTTTGTTGTTATTGGAAGAGAATCACGTGTGCCTTTTTACTGTTTGCCTATCACGTTAAGCCTGCACTGCATTCCATATTCCACATTCCGTGTTCTGTATTCCAGTGTTCAGTGATCTGTCAGGGGAGTGGATACGGGAAGCCTGGCCATTCATTTGATTGATTGTTGCCAGGGGGAACGTACGACGGTGTCAAATCCATCACCTGCCCTCCGGTCTACACTCATTCTCTCTCTCCTCCCTCTTCTCTCTTCATTCTCTCTCTCCTATTCTTACCTCTCATTCCCCTTCTTCCCCCTTTATCCCCCATCTTGGTTGTTAGCTCTTATGTTGATGGAGGGGGTGAAGCCACAACAACAACCACCGTCATACACACGTTATTTTAGAGGGGGAACTAAGTACACAAGGACGGAGGTGGCGCAGCCCCTCTTCTTAAACTTGGAGAATTTAGCATTTTTCAAACACCTGAAGCAGCTTTGTCATGCAATCTAGAACCATAATCATTATGACTCACTCTATCTATACATATATCTATATATATATCTATATATACTCTATGTCTGAAATATGTTATATTTTTCCGCATTCCTCTTTACCTGTCCAATTGTCATTTTAATAAGGGTATAATACCTGAATGTTATGAATCACACATCGCAATACATTGCACCAACATGCCTAGGATATTACATCAAAACACAGTACATGGGATGATAACACACAGAAACAGGCACATACTGTATCATGGTATCATAATTAATACACACATATCCTGATATTATCATAAGGTGACAGATAACATATAAAACAAGTATTTTCCATCATATCTAAGTATACAGTGCCTTCGGAAAGTATTCAGACCCATTCCCTTTTAACACATTTTGTTACGTTACAGCCTTATTCGAAATGTTTTATTTAAAAAAATGTAAGTGTCCTCATTAATCTACACACAATACCCCATAATGACAAAGTGAAAACAAGTTTTCTGTGTATTAAAAACAAAAAACAGAAACACATAAATATTCAGACCTGTTGCTATGAGACCTGAAATCGATCTCAGGTGCATCCTGTTTCCATTGATCATCCTTGAGATGTTTCTACAACTTGATTAGAGTCATCCTGTGGTCAATTAAATTGATTGGACATGATTTGGAAAGGCACACACCTGTCTATATAAGGTCCCACAGTTGACAGTGCATGTCAGAGCATAAACCAAGCCATGAGGTCGAAGGAATAGAGCTCCGAGACAGCATTGTGTCGAACCATAGATCTGAGGAAGGGTTAAAAAAATGTCTGCAGCATTTAAGGTCCCCAAGAACACAGTGGCCTCCATCATTCTTAAATTGAACCGCCAATACTCTTCCTAGTGCTGGCCGCCCGGCCAAACTAAGTAATCGAGGGAGAAGAGCCTTGGTCAGGGAGGTGACCAAGAACCTGATGGTCATTCTGACAAAGCTCCAGACTTCCTCTGTGGAGATGGGAGAACCCTCCAGAAGTACAGCCATCTCTGCAACACTCCACCAATCAGACCTTTATGGTAGAGTGGCCAGATGGAACACACTCCTCAGTAAAAGGCACATGACAGCCACTCCTCAGTAAAAGGCACACGACAGCCTGCTTGGAGTTTGTGAGAAACATGAGAAACCAGATTCTCTGGTCTGATGAAACCAAGATTGAACTCTTTGGCCTGAATACCAAGCGTCACGTCTGGAGGAAACCTGGCACCATTCCCACAGTGAAGCATGGGGGTGGCAGCATCATGCTGTGAGAATGTTATTCAGCGGCAGGGACTGGGAGACTAGTCAGGATCGAGGGAAAAATGAACGGAGCAAAGTACAGAGAGATTGTTGATGATGAAAACATGCTCCAGGTTCACCTTCCAACAGGACAACGACCCTAAGCACACAGCCAAGAAAACGCAGGAGTGGCTTCGGGACATGTTTCTAAATGTCCTTGAGTGGCCCAGCCAGAGCCTGGACTTGAACCCGATCGAACATCTCTGGAGAGACTCTTTGCCCTGTCCAGTCAGTTTGCCCACTCTGAAAAATACAGCTGACAAATATTTTTTTTGTAAATAACTATGAAAGAACGTGGATGTAAAAATGTTTAGTAATTCATTTAACATCTGAACATTTTTAAAACAGGACAAATATGAGCAGGCACTTGCCCTTGTGTTCCCTAGGGCATGATGCCTCAAAATCATCTTTGTCTTGGCAGGCAAAGGCCATCCTTGTATACCCCCCCCCCCCCCCCCCCCCCCCAAAAGATTAAGTCTTCCTGTCCCCCTCTCTTTGTCTCTTCCCATCCTCTCTTTCTCTCTCTTCATCCCTCTCCCCCCTCGTTTTCTCCCTCTCTCTGAGGAAGTGTCAGCCCCACAGGCTGTAATAGATAGTAATGAATGTAAAAGGTCCCTGCGGTCTCATCACAGGTGTGTATGATCATCACGCACTGTGTGTGTGTGGGACTGATGGTCGGTGTTCAGTCTTACCGTGTGTGTGATTGATGGTCGGTGTTCAGTCTTACCGTGTGTGGGACTGATGGTCGGTGTTCATTCTTACCGTGTGTGACTGATGGTCGGTGTTCAGTCTTACCGTGTGTGTAACTGATGGTCGGTGTTCAGTCTTACCGTGTGTGACTGATGGTCGGTGTTCAGTCTTACCGTGTGTGTGTGACGGATGGTCGGTGTTCAGTCTTACCGTTGCTAGAGGTGTCACACTACCCTCAGGAGGACAATCATTGATTCTAAAACATCCTTCATCTAATAGGGTTTAAACACGTTTTTCAACAGCTTCTTCTCACTACTCTTTCTTCCTCCCCTGTCTTTATTTATCTCACCCCCCCATCTCAGACCTCTCTCTCTCTCTCTCTCTCTCTCTCTCTCTCTCTCTCTCTCTCTCTCTCTCTCTGTCTCTGTCTCTGTCTCTGTCTCTGTCTCTGTCTCTGTCTCTGTCTCTGTCTCTGTCTCTGTCTCTCTCTCTCTCCCCTCTGTCTCTCTCTCTCTCTCTCCCCTCTGTCTCTCTCTCTCTCTCTCCCCTCTCTCTCTCTCTCTGTCTCTCTCTCTCTCTCCCCTCTGTCTCTCTCTCTCTCTCTCTCTCTCTCTCTCTCTCTCCCCTCTGTCTCTCTCTCTCTCAGTACATCCAGGCCAGTCCAGTGATACAGTAGCTGCATCATTCTGATACCAAGGAGTGTTGTCCTAGATGTACTGTAAGGTGAGATGTTCCATCATGAGCGACAGAAGTCTCTACAACAACACCACAGTCAGAGGCAGTCACTGGCTAAGATGGCATATCAGTCTGTGTCCATCTGAGCTCCTCTCCAGTCTGGTCGCACAGGTTGTTGAGGTCCGGCCAGTTTGACCAGACTCCAAATCCCGCATCACGCGTGTCCAATAATCCATTGGCCTTCCTCCTGAAGCCCAGGAAGTTGTCCTCAGTGTTTCTGGCCAGTGGAACCTTCCGCCTCCGTAGGTCCAGAAGAAGGGAGATTCTGGATAACTCCTTAAACCTTCCGCCTCCTTAGGTCCAGAAGAAGGGAGATTCAGGATAACTCCTTAAACCTTCCGCCTCCGTAGGTCCAGAAGAAGGGAGATTCAGGATAACTCCTTAAACCTTCCGCCTCCGTAGGTCTAGAAGAAGGGCGATTCTGGATAACTCCTTAAACCTTCCGCCTCCGTAGGTCCTGAAGATGGGAGATTCTGGCTAACTCCTTAACTGTCACATCGTCACTGTTGAACATGTTTAACTGGTGAGTCAGTCTGGTAGGAGTGTAAATCCACTCAATATTCGGGACAGCTAAACCCTCCTCTCTTCGGTTCAGGAAAAAAACATTGCATGTGGTGTGACTTTCTCACCACTTAAACAGCTTTGTTATTCATTTCCCCCAGACATGCACATTTGCAAGCTTCCTCTCACCTCTCTTTCTCTCGTCTTTGTTTATCCCCCCCTCTCTGACCTCTGTCTCTCTCTCTCCCTCTCCCTCTCCCTCTCCCTCTCCCTCTCCCTCCTGTCTCTCTCTCTCTCTCTCTCCCTCTCTCTCTTTCTCTCTCTCTCTCTCTCTCTCTCTCTCTCTCTCTCTCTCAATTCAATTCAATTCAATTCAATTTGCTTTATTGGCATGACGTAACAATGTACATATTGCCAAAGCTTATTTACAATATAAAAATGAGAATCAAAATGGTCAACGGGACAACAGTAACAACAATAACTAAGTGTCAAAATAACCATACATTCAACAATAACAATAAACATACAGTAGAGTACATGTGCAGGTTGATTGGTCTGTCAGACACTGTCCCTCAACTTATGGCAGGCAGCAATGTAGTGCGCTGCCAACCCACAGCTCTCTGCGTCCTCCCCCAACAGGACGGGTAGCCTATCCTCATCAGAGAGGTCTTTGAAACCTTGAATGAGAGTTTCAAATTTGAGGAAATGACACTCTCTAATTGTTTTATATTTTTGACATTTTGTCAGGAAATGCAGCTCCGTCTCAAGTTCTGCTGTTGTGCAGTGGTTGCACAGCCTTTCCTCTACAGGGAGCCAGGTTTTCCTGTGTCTACCCTTCTCAATGGCAAGGCTGTGCTCACTGAGCCTGTACTTTGTCAAGGTTTTTGTAAGGTTTTGATCAGTAACCATAGTCAAATAGTTAGCCATGGTGTACTGTCGATTTAGGGCCAGATAGCACTGCATTTTGCTCTGTGTTTGTGCTTGTGTTTCCCAATAAGCAATGTAGTTTTGTTTTGACTGTGTTGTAATTTGGTTTATTCTGATTGATTGGATGTTCTGGTCCTGAGGCTTCAGTGTGTTAGTAGAACAGGTTTGTGAACTCAGCCCCAGGACCAGCTGGATGAGGGGACTCTTTTCTTTGCTCAGCTCTTGGTATTGCAGGGCTTGGTAGTGATATGAGAGGGGGTCACTGTATTTTAGATGTTTCCAAAACTTAATTGCTCTTTTTTGAGTTTTTATTATTAGTGGATATTTGCCTAATTCTGCCCTGCATGCATTGTTTGTAGTTTTCCTCTGGACATGTAGGAGAATCTTACAGAACTCTGCATGCAGGGTTTCAATGGGATGTTTGTCCCATTTGATGAAATCTTGTTTTGCAAGTGGACCCCACACCTCGCTGCCATAAAGTGCAATTGGTTCAATGACATATTCAATTAGTTTTAGCCAGATTTTAATAGGTATTTCAATTTGAATTTGCTTTTTAATTGCGTAGAATGCCCTGCGTGCTTTCTCTCTCAGTTCATTCACTGCCTCATTAAGGTGTCCAGTTGAGCTTATTTTTAAACCTAAGTAATTGTAGTGTGTGCAGTACTCTATATATTTTGTACCAATTGAGAACTTTGGTCTAATTCCCTGAGATCTGGATCTTCTCTGGAAAATCATTATTTTAGTCTTTTTGGGGTTTACTGCCAGGGCCCAGGTCTGGCAGTACTGCTCTAGCAGATCCAGGCTCTGCTATAGGCCATGTGCTGTGGGTGACAACAGGCATAGGTCATCTGCGAAGAGTAGGCATTTAACCTCTGAATTATGGAGACTAACACCAGGGGCTGAGGATTTATCTAGAATAGTGGCCAATTCGTTGATGTAAATATTGAAGAGTGCAGGGCTCAGATTACAACCCTGACGAAGGCCCCGCCCCTGGTTAAAGAATTCTGTTCTTTCTTGCCAATTTTAATGCTGCACGTATTGCCAGTATACATTGATTTAATTATGTCATATGTTTTACCCCCTACACCACTTTCAATAACTTTGTAGAACAGTCCTGTGTGCCAAATAGAATCAAATGCTTTTTGGAAGTCGATAAAGCAAGCGTATATTTTGGTATTATTTTGGTGGACATGTTTACCTATCAGGGTGTGTAGGGTGTAAATATGATCGGTCGTGCGATGTTTTGGTATAAATCCAATTTGGCTTTTACTCAAGACATTGTGCTTATTAAGGAAGTTTAGAACTCTTACATTTATAATACTACAGAAAACCTTCCCCAGGTTACTGTTCACACAAATGCCTCTGTAATTGTTAGGGTCAAATTTGTCTCCGTTTTTAAAGATTGGGGTTATGAGTCCTTGATTCCAGATGTCAGGGAAATAACCTACACTCAGGATCAAATTAAACAGTTTTAATATGGCCAATTGAAATTTTGCACTAGTGAGTTTGAGCATCTCATTTAGGATGCCATCAGGTCCGCATGCCTTTTTAAATTTGAGAGCCTGAAGTTTCTTATAGAGCTCCTGGTCAGTAATTGGGGAGTCCAGTGGATTTTGGTTGTCCTTTATAGCTTTTTCTAATCCATTCAACTTCTCATGAATTTGGCGTTGTTCTGTGTTTGTGTCAATTTGAACGGTGTTGTAGAGTGTTTTAAAATGGGTTGTCCATATGTCACCATTTTGTATCGCTAATTCCTCTTGTTTAGATTTCTTTAATTTTTTCCAATTTACCAGAAGTTGTTTGTGTTTATGGACTCCTCAATTAGCATCAGCTGCTTTCTGTTGTACTGGGCTTTTTTGGTTCTGAGTGTACGTTTATAGAGTTTTAAAGTCTCACAGTAATGAAGGCGTAATTCACCATTATTTGGGTCTCTGTGCTTTTGGTTGGATAGTGTTCTAATTTTTTTTCTTATAATTTTACAATCTGCATCAAACCAGTTGTCATCTGTGATCTTTTTTGTTTTGTTTTTTATCAATTTCAATTGTGCTTCTTTTGCCGTTTGCCTGAATATATAGTTGATATCTCTCTCTCTCTCTCTCTCTCTCTCTCTCTCTCTCTCTCTCTCTCTCGCACACTCTCTCTCTCCCCTCTCTCTCTCCCTTCCCCCTTTCTCTCTCCCTCTCCCTCCTGTCTCTGTATCTCTCTCTCTCTCTCTCTCTCTCTCTCTCTCTCTCTCTCTCTCTCTCTCTCTCTCTCTCTCTCTCCCTCTCTCTCTCTCTCCCTCTCCCTCTCCCTCCTGTCTCTGTCTCTCTCTCTCTCTCTCTCGCACACTCTCTCTCTCCCCTCTCTCTCTCTCTCACTCTCCCTTCCGCATTTCTCTCTCTCTCATCCTCTCTCTCTCCCCTCTTTCTCTATCTTTCTCTCCACTCTGTCTCTCTCACTCTCTCTCACACACTCTCTCATCCTCTCTCTCACCGTTCCCTCTTTCTTTCTCTCTCTCTCTCCCTCTCTCTCTCTCTCTCTCTCTCTCTCTCTCTCTCTCTCTCTCTCTCTCTCTCTCTCTCTCTCTCTCTCTCTCTTTCTCTCTCTCTCTCTCTCTCTCTCTCACATCCTCTCTCTCTCTCAGTCCTCTCTCTCTCTCTCTCTCTGTCCTCTCTCTCTCACATCCTCTCTCTCTCTCTCAGTCCTCTCTCTCTCTCAGTCCTCTCTCTCTCTCTCTCTCTCTCATCCTCTCTCTCTCTCTCTCAGTCCTCTCTCTCTCTCAGTCCTCTCTCTCTCTTTCAGTCCTCTCTCTCTCTCTCTCTCTCTCTCTCTCTCTGTCCTCTCTCTCTCACATCCTCTCTCTCTCTCTCTCTCTCTCAGTCCTCTCTCTCTCAGTCCTCTCTCTCTCTCTCTCTCTCTCTCTCTCTCTCTCTCTCTCTCTCTCACATCCTCTCTCTCTCTCAGTCCTCTCTCTCTCTCTCTCTCTCTCTGTCCTCTCTCTCTCACATCCTCTCTCTCTCTCTCAGTCCTCTCTCTCTCTCAGTCCTCTCTCTCTCTCTCTCTCTCATCCTCTCTCTCTCTCACTGCCTGTTATTGTCTTTCAGTGTGGTCTCTTGTTAGAGGGACACAGTACAGAGACGAGAGGTCACAGTGACCTACAGCCTTTACTCAGAGAGACACTGTGAGGAGATGAGATAGTATTTTATTAGAGAGAGAGAAAGAAAGAAAGACAGGGGAGAGAGTAAGAGGAAGCTATTAAGATCAAATTTTATTGGTCACGTACACATATTTAGCCGATGTTATTGCGTGTGTAGCGAAATGCTTGTTCTGAGAGAGAGAGAGAGAGAGAGAGAGGCAGAAGAGATAGCCCTGTTCATCAATTTTTGCTTGATGATCATTCTACAATGTTATTATGTTATTTTTATGTAAAGAGTAGCCATATAATTATATAGAAAATGTTGTATCTCTATGGAGTTGAGCCTGTAGCTATATTGTACTGTGATCCAGAGCCCAATAAACCCATTGTACACATTGGCTTGACCTCTTACTTTAACCTGTTGGGGATGGGGGCGCTGTTTAGACTATTTATGCTAATTTGGCTAATTTTTGAAACGGCTTCCCACAAAATCCTTGATCGTACAATATGCATATTATTATTATTATTGGATAGAAAACAGTCTATAGTTTCTATAGGAGTTGAAATTTTGTCTCTAAGTGGAACAGAGCCCATTCTACAGCAATTTCCCTGACATGGAGTCAGATTTGAGAAATGTTGGCCACTCTTCTGAAGTCAGTTAAAAGGGCACTGTCGTTGCTATGACTATACGGACACTTCTTACGTCTTCCCCTGGATGCCTTTACGTGATGACGATTCCAATGGGGTCGATTGCGCGTTCACAGGCCCTACAAATGAAAAAACCCTGAAGCTAGTCATTCTTTTGGAGCTGCGTCATGCGCCTAGAGGACATCGGCGCGCACCTGTTCCAAGCGTTAGTTTAGCCTGTTATATTTCTCCGGTCATCTTTTCACTCGTTATAGGAGTTAAAAACATCATAAGGTAGTTAATTTAAAAGCGTTTTATAGCAATTTATATCCGTTTAGTGCGATTTTGGGACATTTATTTTTGCAACGATGTGAAAAGTTGGGCATGCTTTTCAGTTCATCCCGAACGCAGTTGACATTTCCACATGGCAAGAGGACAGCTTTCCACCAAAAGACGATTTCTCCCAAGAAAGGATCCTTTGCCCAAGATACTGATGGAAGAACAGCTCAAGGTAGGACATTTTTATTATGATAAATCGTGTTTCTGTCGAAACATTTTAGTGGCTTAGGACGCCATGTTTTTTGACGTAGCTTCGCTTGCGCAAACTGTATTGAAAAGTAAGGATAAATAAAAAAATGTAATAACGCAATTGTATTAAGAATTAAATTGTCTATCAATCCCTGTCCACCCTATATTTTTTAGTCACGTTTATGAGTATTTATGTATAAGAGTAGATCACTGTCTAAGTGGCGCAAGGACTTTTTCTTACCAGCTTGTCTACATTTCACATTGTCTAACCATGATTTTGGTGGCTAAATATAAACATTTTCGATCAAACTGTATATGCATGTTGTAATGTGATGTTACAGGAGTGTCATCGGAAGAATTCTGAGAAGGTTAGTGAAAAAATTAATATCTTTTGGCGATGTTGACTTTTATCGCTCACTTTGGCTAGAATCAATGCTGGGCTGCTAATTGCTATGTGCTAAGCTAATATAACGATTTATTGTGTTTTCGCTGTAAGACACTTAGAAAATCTGAAATATTGTCTGTATTCACAGGATCTGTGTCTTTCGATTCGTGTATGCTGTGTATTTTTACGAAATGTTTGATGATTAGTAGTTAGGTAAACACGTTGCTCATTGTAATTATTCTAGTCCATTTGTGACGGTGGGTGCAATTGTAAACTATGCCATATACCTGAAATATGCACTTTTTTCTAACAAAACCTATCCCATACCATAAATATGTTATCAGACTGTCATCTAATGAGTTTTTTTGTTGGTTAGGGGCTATAAATATCTTAGTTTAGCCGAATTGGTGATGGCTACTGGTGTTGGTGGACAAATAAAAGATGGTGGATTATGCTAATGTGTTTTTAGGTAATAGATGTACATCTTTACATATTGTGTCTTCCCTGTAAAACATTTTAAAAATCGGAAATGTTGACTGGATTCACAAGATCTGTGTCTTTCATTAGCTGTATTGGACTTTAATGTGTGAAAGTTAAATATTTTAAAAAAATATTTTTTTTGAATTTCGCGGCACTGGTTTTTCAGTGGGGGGGGGGGGGGTGTGCCGCTAGCGCCACGCTGATCCTAGACAGGTTTTAACATGGGCTTAAATGAGCACTCTACATACAGTATGTCGTGTGACATAATGCTATTCAGTTAATGCTATTACCTCCCCACACACACACACACACACACACACACACACACACACACACACACACACACACACACACACACACACACACACACACACACACACACACACACACACACACACACACAGACACACACACACACACACACACACACACACACACACACACATTTTAAATACTTAATTTGAATCGACCAATCAAATTTTCCAGAAAAAAACATCCAACACTTCAAATGCATGGCAGTCAGACAGCACCTCCTTCTCCAAACAGCTGCCCACAACAGCTGAAACAGAGCAGTACCTAGCCAACTGCTTTGCCCTAGTTTTTGTCAGGCCCGCAATCTGGAGGCCACGCACTGGAAGCCTGTGTACTTGGCCGAGACTGCCAAATATCAACGCCAACAGCACTGTCACGGATCCCTCCAGAACTGTCATTTCGCACACATGTCCCCTATTCCCATTGATTAGTACTTGTATAAGTGCGCCCTTTAGTTTCCATGGGGCTGTCGATTATTGTTACTATGTCCGTTGGTGCGTGTGAGTACCTGTGTTGTGGGTTTTGGCTTTCATGCCATTGTGGATTGTAGCAGATGATTACGGGTCTCGTCCCGTGTGTTAATCATTGTGCGGGTGTGTTATCTATTCGAGGTTCTCCTCACTCTTTTGTTTTGGGTTTCTGCTCTTTTGTTTTGGGTTTCTACTCTGTGTTTTGTTACGTGTTTGTTTAGTCTTCGTCCCAGTGCCTTTACAAACCCGCCGACAGAGATGGCCGCCTCGCTTCCCGTTCGCCTCGCTTCACGTACCCCAGGTAATCTTAGGTTTTATTACATACAGTCGGGAGGAACTACTGGATATAAGAGCAACGTCAACCCACCATCATTACGACCAGGAATACAACTTTCCCGAAGCGGATCCTGTGTTTTGCCCACCACCCAGGACAATGGACCGGATCCCAGCCGGCGAACCAATACAACGACGCTGTAAAAGGTACAGACGAAGCGGTCTTCTGGTCAGGCTCCGTAGACGGGCACATCGCACACCGCTCCCGAGCATACTACTCGCCAATGTCCAGTCTCTTGACAACAAGGTAGACGAAAACCGAGCAAGGGTAGCATTCCAGAGAGACATCCTAGACTGTAACGTTCTTTGCTTCACGGAAACATGGCTCACTCGAGACACGCTATCGGAGTCGGTACAGTCAGCTGGTTTCTTCACACATTGCGCCGACAGAAACAAGCATCTTTCTGGTAAGAAGAGGGGCGGGGGGGGGGGGGGGGGGGGATATGCCTTATGATTAACGAGATGTGGTGTGATCATAACAACATACAGGAACTCAAGTCCTTCTGTTCACCTGACTTAGAATTCCTCACAATCAAATGTCGACTGCATTATCTACCAAGTGAATTCTCTTCGATTATAATCACAGCCGCATATATTCACCCCCAAGCAGACACATCGATGGCCCTGAACAAACTTTATTTGACTCTATGTAAACTGGAAACCACATATCCTGAGGCGGCATTCATTGTAGCTGGGGATTTTAAGAAGGCTAATCTGAAAACAAGACTCCCTAAATTCTATCAGCATATCGATTGTGCTACCAGGGCTGGTAAAACCCTGGATCATTATTATTCTATCTTCCGCGACGTATATAAGGCCCTCCCCCGCCCTCCTTTCGGAAAAGCTGACCACGACTCCATTTTGTTGCTTCCAGCCTATAGACAGAAACTTAAACAGGAAGCTCCCGCTCTCAGGTCTCAGGTCTGTTCAACGCTGGTCCGACCAATCTGATTCCACGCTTCAAGATTGCTTCGATCACGTGGATTGGGATATGTTCTGCATTGCGTCAAACAACAACATTTACGAATACGCTGATTCAGTGAGCGAGTTCATTAGCAAGTGCATTGGTGATGTCGTACCCACAGCAACTATTAAAACATTTCCCAACTAGAAACCGTGGATTAATGGCAGCATTCGCGCGAAACTGAAAGCGTGAACCACTGCTTTTAACCAGGGCAAGGTGACCGGAAACATGACCGAATACAAACAGTGTAGCTATTCCATCCGCAAGGCAATCAAACAAGCTAAGGGTCAGTATAGAGACAAAGTAGGGTCGCAATTCAACGGCTCAGACACAAGAGGTATGTGGCAGGGTCTACAGTCAATCACGGATTACAAAAAGAAAACCAGCCCCGTCGCCGACCAGGATGTCTTGCTCCCAGACAAACTAAACAACTTCTTTGCTCGCTTTGAGGACAATACAGTGCCACTGACACGGCCCGCTACCAATACCTGCGGACTCTCCTTCACTGCAGCCGACGTGAGTAAAACATTTAAACGTATTAACCCTCGCAAGGCCAGCTGGCTGGTGTGTTTACGGACATATTCAATCAATCATTACCCCAATCTGCTGTTCCCACATGCTTCAAGAGGACCATCATTGTTCTTGTTCCCAAGAAAGCTAAGGTAACTGAGCTAAACAACTACCACCCCGTAGCACTCACTTCCGTCATCATGAAGTGCTTTGAGAGACTAGTCAAGGACCATATCACCTCCATCCTACCTGACACCACAGACCCACTCCAATTTGCTTACCGCCCCAATAGGTCCACAGACGACGCAATCGCAACCACCCTGCACACTGCCCTAACCCATCTGGACAAGAGGAATACCTATGTGAGAATGCTGTTCATCGACTACAGCTCAACATTTAACACCATAGTACCCTCCAAACTCGTCATCAAGCTCGAGACTCTGGGTCTCGACCCCGCCCTGTGCAACTGGGTACTGGACTTCCTGACGGGCCGCCCCCAGGTGGTGAGGGTAGCTAACAACATCTCCACCCCGCTGATCCTCAACACTGGGGCCCCTCAAGGGTGCGTTCTGAGCCCTCTCCTGTACTCCCTGTTCACCCACGACTGCGTGGCCATGCACGCCTCCAACTCACTCATCAAGTTTGCAGACAACACTACGGTGGTAGGCTTGATTACCAACAACAACGAGAAGGCCTACAGGGAGGAGGTGAGGGCCCTCCGAGTGTGGTGTCAGGAAAATAACCTCACACTCAAAGTCAACAAAACAAAGGAGATGATTGTGGACTTCAAGAAACAGCAGAGGGAGCATCCCCCTATCCACATCGACGGGACAGTAGTGGAGAGGGTAGAAAGTTTTAAGGTACTTGGCGTACACATCACGGACAAACTGAATTGGTCCACCCACACAGACAGCGTGGTGAAGAAGGCGCAGCGGCGCCTCTTCAACCTCAGGAGGCTAAAGAAATTTGGCTTGTCACCAAAAGCACTCACAAACTTTTACAGATGCACAATCGAGAGCATCCTGTCTGTCTGTATCACCGCCTGGTACGGCAACTGCTCCGCCCACAACCGTAAGGCTCTCCAGAGGGTAGTGAGGTCTGCACAACGCATCACCGGGGGCAAACTACCTGCCTTCCAGGATACAGGAAGGCCATAAAGATCATCAAGGACAACAACCACCCGAGCCACTGCCTGTTCACCCCGTTATCATCCAGAAGGTGAGGTCAGTACAGGTGCATCAAAGCAGGGACCGAGAGACTGAAATACAGCTTCTATCTCAAGGCCATCAGACTTTTATACAGCCACCACTAGCATTGAGTGGCTGCTGCCAGACATGTAAAAAATGTATCACTAGCCACTTTAACCTGTTGGGGATGGGGGCGCTGTTTAGACTATTTATGCTAATGTGGCTAATTTTTTAAACGGCTTCCCACAAAATCCTTGATCGTACAATATGCATATTATTATTATTATTGGATGGAAAACAGTCTATAGTTTCTATAGGAGTTGAAATTTTGTCTCTAAGTGGAACAGAGCCCATTCTACAGCAATTTCCCTGACATGGAGTCAGATTTGAGAAATGTTGGCCACTTTTCTGAAGTCAGTTAAAAGGGCACTGTCGTTGCTATGACTATACGGACACTTCTTACGTCTTCCCCTGGATGCCTTTACGTGATGACGATTCCAACAGGCTCGATTGCGCGTTCACAGGCCCTACAAATGAAAAAACTCTGAAGCTAGTCATTCTTTGGGAGCTGCGTAACGCGCGTGGAAGACACCGACCCTCTCCTGTTCCAAGCGTTAGTTTAGCCTGTTATATTTCTCCGGTCATCTTTTCACTCGTTATAGGAGTTACAAACATCACAAAGTAGTTAATTTAAAGCGTTTTATAGCAATTTATATCCGTTTAGTGCGATTTTGGGACATTTATTTTTGCAACGATGTGAAAAGTTGGGCACGCTTTTCAGTTCATCCCGAACGTAGTTGACATTTCCACATGGCAAGAGGACAGCTTTCCACCAAAGGACGATTTCTCCCAAGAAAGGATCCTTTGCCCAAGATACTGATGGAAGAACAGCTCAAGGTAGGACATTTTTATTATGATAAATCGTGTTTCTGTCGAAACATTTTAGTGGCTTAGGACGCCATGTTTTTTGACGTAGCTTCGCTTGGCGCAAACTGTATTGAAAAGTAAGGATAAATTAAAAAATGTAATAACGCAATTGTATTAAGAATTAAATTGTCTATCAATCCCTGTCCACCCTATATTTTTTAGTCACGTTTATGAGTATTTATGTATAAGAGTAGATCACTGTCTAAGTGGCGCAAGGACAAATTCTGACCAGCTGAGTTACATTTCACATTGTCTAACCATGATTTTGGTGGCTAAATATAAACATTTTCGATCAAACTGTATATGCATGTTGTAATGTGATGTTACAGGAGTGTCATCGGAAGAATTCTGAGAAGGTTAGTGAAAAAATTAATATCTTTTGGCGATGTTGACTTTTATCGCTCACTTTGGCTAGAATCAATGCTGGGCTGCTAATTGCTATGTGCTAAGCTAATATAACGATTTATTGTGTTTTCGCTGTAAGACACTTAGAAAATCTGAAATATTGTCTGTATTCACAGGATCTGTGTCTTTCGATTCGTGTATGCTGTGTATTTTTACGAAATGTTTGATGATTAGTAGTTAGGTAAACACGTTGCTCATTGTAATTATTCTAGTCCATTTGTGATGGTGGGTGCAATTGTAAACTATGCCATATACCTGAAATATGCACTTTTTTCTAACAAAACCTATCCCATACCATAAATATGTTATCAGACTGTCATCTAATGAGTTTTTTTGTTGGTTAGGGGCTATAAATATCTTAGTTTAGCCGAATTGGTGATGGCTACTGGTGTTGGTGGACAAATAAAAGATGGTGGATTATGCTAATGTGTTTTTAGGTAATAGATGTACATCTTTACATATTGTGTCTTCCCTGTAAAACATTTTAAAAATCGGAAATGTTGACTGGATTCATAAGATCTGTGTCTTTCATTAGCTGTATTGGACTTTAATGTGTGAAAGTTAAATATTTTAAAAAAATATTTTTTTTGAATTTCGCGGCACTGGTTTTTCAGTGGGGGGGGGGGGGGGGGTGCCGCTAGCGCCACGCTGATCCTAGACAGGTTAAACAGTGCCACTTAATATAATGTTTACATACCCTACATTACGCATCTCATATGTATATACTGTACTCTATACCACCTACTGCATTTTGCCATCTTTATGTAATACATGTATCACTAGCCACTTAAAACAATGCCACTTTATATAATGTTTACATACCCTACATTACTCATCTCATATGTATATACTGTACTTGATACCATCTACTGCATCTTGCCTATGCCGTTCTGTACCATCACTCATTCATATATCTTTATGTACATATTCTTCATCCCTTTACTCTTGTGTGTATAAGGTAGTAGTTGTGAAATTGTTAGGTTAGATTATTTGTTGGTTATGACTGCATTGTCGGAACTAGAAGCACAAGCATTTCGCTACACTCGCATTAACATCTGCTAACCATGTGTATGTGACAAATTTGATTTGATTCGATTTAATTACGTCGTAATTTGGGTTTTGATAAAAAACTATTACGCATTCCTGCGCCTGTCTCCCGAATCTCTTCATAACAACGTGACAGACAGTTCCACCTACACCCGAGGCTGTCCCAGCATGCCATGAGGGGCTGGTACCGAAGCAGCTTCTCTGCAAAGGCCTTCTCCATGTAGCCATCCAATGAGCATCCCGCTTCCAAAATGATCCCCACCCCCTGGCCTCCCCCCACAACAACAATATCTAGTGTATTTGGCCCACAGGAAAATACATCATCATCAACATCACACCAGCTTCCCCTTAAACAAGAATGTTTATCCATGTGTGCTGTTGGTGAGACCACTTGTCTCACCTCACTGGCTATCAGTTCAACAAGTCTAGCAATGTACAAATCCTTGATTGAACAGCAGCCATTCATAACATGGTTAATGGAGTGCAGTACATTTGACTCATGTAGAATACAGAATGGATCATGGTTTATAGGGTACAGAGTGATAGATTATATTTTGTTGGTAGAACTTGCAGCCTCACCTTAACAGTAAAGGTGAGAATGTCCGCCAATGCATCATTCTGGTACATGGAACGGGAGACAGAGTGGTCAGCACAGTCCAGAGCAGTGAGTTTCCCCTGCAGCCTACAGTACATCCAGGCCAGTCCAGTGTTGCAGTAGCTGCATCATTCTGATACCAAGGAGTGTTGTCCTAGATGTACTGTAAGGTGAGATGTTCCATCATGAGCGACAGAAGTCTCTACAACAACACCACAGTCAGAGGCAGTCACTGGCTCAGGTTGCATATCAGTCCGTGTCCATCTGAGCTCCAGTCCAGTCCAGTTGCACAGGTTGTTGAGGTCCGGCCAGTTTGACCAGACTCCGCATTACGCGTGTCCAATAATCCATTGGCCTTCCTCCTGAAGCCCAGGAAGTTGTCCTCAGTGTTCCTGGCCAGTGGAACCTTCCGCCTCCGTAGGTCCAGAAGAAGGGAGATTCTGGATAACTCCTTAACTGTCACATTGTCACTGTTGAACATGTTTAACTGATGAGTCAGTCTGGTAGGAGTGTAAATCCACTCAATATTCGGGACAGCTCAACCCTCCTCTCTTCAACTCAGGAAGAAAATGTCACGTGTGGTGTGGTGTGTTTAAGCACAGCCACTTTCTCACCACAAGACCAGTTTTGTTATTCATTTCCCCCAGAACGTGCTGTGGGATATGCACGTTTGCAAGCAAATGTTGAATCTTTGCTAGGACCACCTGTCTCACAGCTTCAAGCAACAAGACCTCACACACACACACACACACACACACACACACACACACACACACACACACACACACACACACACACACACACACACACACACACACACACACACACACACACACACACACACACACACACACACGCTAACGTTCATTCCCTGGAAAATATAGTAGACCAGCTCAGGTCAAGGATGTTTTTCCAGAGAGAAGGACTGTAACATACTCTGTTTTATGGAAAAAAGAAGATGGAGGGGTTTTATTCTCACGGTGTGATTGTGGTAATTTACAGGAACTCAAGTCCTTTTGTTCCCCCGAAATACCTGATCATCGCATTACAGCATTACCTCCCGAGATAATTTGCTTCGATCATCGTCACTGCCGTGTATATTCCCCCGTAGCCGACACTGCAACTGCTCTCAATGAACTACACTGGACCACGTTAATTGTAGCTGGGGACTTTAATAATCTGAGTAATCTGGTAATCTGAGGAAAATGCTACCAGAATTCTATCAACACGTCTGTGCTACACGCGCAACCTGGCCCTGGATCATTGCTAATCTCCCCTCCTGGTGTAACGGCAGATTTGTGTAGGGATCGGACCAAGACGCAGAGTGGAAAGTGTCCATAATTTATTATAAAATTAACTGAACACTACAATCAAACAAATTAACAAATAGAATCAAACCGAAAACAGTCCCGTGTGGCACGAATACTAACACGAAAGACAAACACCCACAAAACACACGTGAAACCCAGGCTGCCTAAGTATGATTCTCATTCAGGGACAACGGTTGACAGCTGCCTCTGATTGAGAATCATACCCGGGCCGAACACAAACATCCCAACATAGAAAATCACACATAGACAAACCCACCCAACTCACGCCCTGACCAACTAAATAAATACAAGACAAAAGAAAACAGGTCAGGAACGTGACACCTGGGATGGCTATAAGGCCATCCCCTGCCCCCCCTTCAGCAAATCAGATCACGCCTCCATTATGCTCCTCTCCTCACATCTAGGCAGAAACTTAAACTGGAAGCTCCCGTGGTAAGGACTGTTCAATGTTGGTCTGACCAATCGGAATCCACGCTTCCAGATTGTTTTGATCAATCAGACTGGGAATTTTCCCTGTTTGCCTCTGAGAATAGAATTGGTGTATACACTGAGTTAGGAACTGAGTTAACCTGTCTAGGATGAGGGTGCCGCTAGCGCCACTCCCCCCCCACCCCCACTGAAAAGGCAGAGCCGCGAAATTCAAAAAAAATTTTTTTTTTTAATATTTAACTTTCACACATTAAAGTCCAATACAGCTAATGAAAGACACAGATCTTGTGAATCCAGCCAACATGTCCGATTTTTAAAATGTTTTACAGGGAAGACACAATATGTAAAGATGTAAATCTATTAGCTAAAAACACATTAGCATAATCCACCATCTTTTATTTGTCCACCAACACCAGTAGCTATCACCAATTCGGCTAAACTAAGATATTTATAGCCCCTAACCAAGAAAAAAACTCATCAGATGACAGTCTGATAACATATTTATGGTATGGGATAGGTTTTGTTAGAAAAATGTGCATATTTCAGGTAGCTGGCATAGTTTACAATTGCACCCACCGTCACAAATGGACTAGAATAATTACAATGAGCAACGTGTTTACCTAACTACTAATCATCAAACATTTCGTAAAAATACACAGCATACACTAATCGAAAGACACAGATCCTGTGAATACAGACAATATTTCAGATTTTCTAAGTGTCTTACAGCGAAAACACAATAAATCGTTATATTAGCATAGCACATAGCACATAGCAGCCCAGCATTGATTCTAGCCAAAGAGAGCGATAACGTCAACATCGCCAAAATATATTATTTTTTTCACTAACCTTCTCAGAATTCTTCAGATGACACCCCTGTAACATCACATTACAACATACATATACAGTTTGTTCGAACAAGTGCATATTTAGCCACCAAAATCATGGTTAGACAATGTGAAATGTAGCCCAGCTGGTGAGAAAATGTCCGTGCGCCATATTAGACAGTGATCTACTCTTATACATAAATACTCATAAACGTGACTAAAAAATATAGGGTGGACAGCGATTGATAGACAATTTAATTCTTAATACAATCGCGGAATTAAATTTTTTAAATTATCCTTACTTTTCAATACAGTTTGCGCCAAGCGAAGCTACGTCAAAAAACATGGCGTCCTAAGCCACTAACATTTTTCGACAGAAACACGATTTATCATAATAAAAATGTCCTACTTTGAGCTGTTCTTCCATCAGTATCTTGGGCAAAGGATCCTTTCTTGGGTCTAATCGTCTTTTGGTGGAAAGCTGTCCTCTTGCCATGTGGAAATGCCAACTGCGTTCGGGATGAACTGGAAGCGTGCCCAGCGATTCACAGCGTTTCAAAAATAAATGTCCCAAAATCGCACTAAACGGATATAAATTGCTATAAAACGCTTTAAATTAACTACCTTATGATGTTTTTAACTCCTATAACGAGTAGAAACATGACCAGAGTAATATTACTCCCTCCACTAATGCTTGGAACAAGTGCGGGTCGATGTCCTCCAGGCGCATGACGCAGCAAGAAAAGAGTGACTAGCTACAGGGTTTTTTAATTTGTAGTGCCTGTGAACGCGCAATCGACCCCATTCAAATCGTCATCACGTAAAGGCATCCAGGGGAAGACGTAAGCAGTGTCCGTATACTCATAGCAATAACTGTGGCCTTTTAACTGACTCCAGATCAGGGGCCAACATTTCTGAAATCTGACTCCATGTCAGGGAAATTGCTGTAGAATGGGTTCTGTTCCACTTAGAGACAAAATTTCAACTCCTATAGAAACTATAGACTGTTTTCTATCCAATAATAATAATAATATGCATATTGTACGATCAAGAATTTTGTGGGAAGCCGTTTCAAAAATTACATGATTAGCATAAATAGTGACAACAGCGCCCCCAGCCTCAACAGGTTAAAACCTCTTAACTTCTTTGGGCTGCATGCCCGAAGCCGGGCACAATATGACAACAGCCACTTCAAGTGCAGGGCGCGAAATTCAAAATATATTTTTTAGAAATATTTAACACATTAACAAGTCCAATACAGCATATGAAAGATAAACATCTTGTGAATCCAGCCAACATGTCAGATTTTTTAAATGTTTTACAGCGAAAACACCACATATATTTATGTTAGCTCACCACCAAATACAAAAAAGGACAGACATTTTTCACAGCACAGGTAGCATGCACAAAGCCAACCTAACTAACCAAGAACCAACCAAACTAACCAAGGAACAACTTCATCAGATGACAGTCTTATAACATGTTATACAATAAATCTATGTTTTGTTCGAAAAATGTGCATATTTGAGGTATAAATCAGTTTTACATTGCAGCTACCATCACAGCTACCGTCACAAATAGGACCGAAGCAGCCAGAGTAATTACAGACACCAACGTCAAATACCTAAATACTCATCATAAAACATTTCTGAAAAATCGATGGTGTATAGCAAATTAAAGACAAACATCTTGTGAATCCAGCCAATATTTCCGATTTTTTAAGTGTTTTACAGCGAAAACACAATATAGCATTATATTAGCTTACTACAATAGCCTACCACACTACCGCATTCATTCATCAAGGCACGTTAGCGATAGCAATAGGCACGTTAGCGATAGCGAATAAACCAGCAAAAGATATATAATTTTTGACTAACCTTGATAAGCTTCATCAGATGACAGTCCTATAACATCAGGTTATACATACACTTATGTTTTGTTCGAAAATGTGCATATTTAGAGCTGAAATCAGTGGTTATACATTGTGCTAATGTAGCATCTTTTTCCCAGAATTTGCGGATATTATTATGACACTCAACTATTCTGACCAAATAACTATACATAAACGTTACTAAAAAATACATGTTGTATAGGAAATGATAGATACACCAGTTCTTAATGCAATCGCCGTGTTAGAATTCTAAAAATAACTTCATTACGACATCCAGCTTAGGTATAGAGAGAGTACCCAAAATCTGGGCGCAAACGACTATTTCACATGTTCGACAGATATGAAATATGAATATGATATGAAATAGCATCATAAAATGGGTCCTACTTTTGATGATCTTTCATCAGAATGTTGTACAAGGGGTCCTTTGTCCAGAACAATCGTTGTTTGGTTTTAGAATGTCCTCTTCTCCAGTCAATTAGCACGGAAAGCTAGCAAAGTAGCGCAAAGCTCTCCTTCCTGAACAAAGGCACACAACGCAACACGCCTAACGTCCCAAATAAATTTCAATAATCTAATTAAACTATATTGAAAAAACCTACATTACAATGATATTGTCACATGTATCAAATAAAATCAAAGCCGGAGATATTAGTTGTCTATAACGGCAGCTTTTCAGAAGGCAAAACCAGGTCCCTTCATGCGCTCTCCAGAAAACAGGAAACTGGTGACACGTCATGCCGAGAGCTTTTATTCAACCCCAGATCAAGTTATACACTCCATTTCTTCTCTCACTGCCTGTCGACATCTAGTGGAAGACGTATGAAGTGCATCTATACTAATAAATATCAAGGACATTTATAGGTAGGGCCTAGAACAGAGCATCAATTTCAGATGTTCCACTTCCTGTCAGGAAGTTTGCTGCAAAATGAGTTCTGTTTTACTCACAGATATAATTCAAACGGTTTTAGAAACTAGAGAGTATTTTCTATCCAATAGTAATAATAATATGCATATTGTAGGAGCAAGAATTGAGTACGAGGCCGTTTGAAATGGGCACCTTTTATCCAGGCTACTCAATAATGCCCCTGCAGCCCAAAGAGGTTGGATCGGTCCCTTTTTTTCAATATTCGCCTAAAATGACATACCCAAATCTGCCTGTACCTCAGGACCTGAAGCAAGGACATGCATTTTCTTGGTACCATTTGAAAGGAACTACTTTGAATTTTGTGGAAATGTGAAAGGAAGGTAGGAGAATATAACACATTAGATCTGGTAAAAGATAATACAAAGAAAAAAACAACCGTGTTTTTGTATTTTTTTGTACCATCATCTTTGAAATACAAAAGAAAGGCCAAAATGTATTATTCCAGCCCAGGTGCAATTTAGATATTGGCGACTATATGGCAGCAGTGTATGTGCAAAGTTTTAGTCTGATCTGTCACGCCCTGACCTTAGAGAGAGCTTTTATTTCTCTATTTGGTTAGGTCAGGGTGTGATTAGGGTGGGGATTCTATGTTGTCTATTTCTTTGGTTTTGGCCGAGTATGGTTCCCAATCAGAGGCAGCTGTCTATCGTTGTCTCTGATTGGGGATCATACTTAGGCAGCCCTTTTTCCCACATTCTGTTGTGGGATCTTGTTTTTGTTAGTTGCTGGTTTAGCGCTACTATACTTTACGTGTCGTTTATCTTTCTGTTTCTTTTGGTGTTCATTTAATAAATTCAAAATGTACGCCTACCATGCTGCACCTTGGTCTCATTCCGATGACAGCCGTAACCTGATCCAATGAAGCATTGCATTTCTGTTCAAAATATTGTATCAAGACTGCCCAAAAGTGCCTAATTTGTTTATTAATAACTTTTCATGTTCAAAACTGTGCACTCTCCTCAAACAATAGCATGTAATAGCTACTGTAAATTCGACAGTGCAGTTAGATTAACAAGAATTTAAGCTTTCTGCCAATATCAGATATGTCTATGTCCTGGGAAATGTTCTTCAAGTTTCAATCAAGTTTATTTTATATAGCCCTTCGTACATCAGCTAATATCTCGAAGTGCTGTACAGAGACCCAGCCTAAAACCCCAAACAGCTAGAATGCAGGTGTAGAAGCACGTTGTTGTTACTTACAACCTCATGCTAATCGCATTAGCCTACATTAGCTCAACCGTTCCACAGGGTACCCACCAATCCTGAAGAAGTGTCAGGAGGTGCATAGAGGAGGTCGTTCCTACTGTGACGATTAGAACTTATCCAGGCCAGATACCTTGGATAGATGACAGCATTCACGCAAAACTGAAAGGGTAAACCAACACATTTAACCACGGCAAAGTGACTGGGAACATGGACATGTACAAATAGACATGGACATGTACAAATGTACAAATAGATAAGGCAATCAAAGTTGCAAAATGACAGTACAGGGACAAAGTAGAGTCGCAATTCAACGGCTCAGATACGAGACATATGTGGCAGGGACTACAAACAGTCATGGATCATAAAGGTAAAGCCAGCCATGACACCGATGCCTTGCTCCTGGATGAGCTAAACACGTTCTTCACTCACTTTGTGGGAAACAACATTGAGCCGACGACACGGACGCCCAACGCACATGAGGACTGTCTGCTCTTGTTCTCCGTGGTCGACGTGGTCTTACGAGGACTGTCTGCTCTTGTTCTCCGTGGTCGACGTGGTCTTACGAGGACTGTCTGCTCTTGTTCTCCGTGGTCGACGTGGTCTTACGAGGACTGTCTGCTCTTGTTCTCCGTGGTCGACGTGGTCTTACGAGGACTATCTGCTCTTGTTCTCCGTGGTCGACGTGGTCTTACGAGGACTGTCTGCTCTTGTTCTCCGTGGTCGACGTGGTCTTACGAGGACTATCTGCTCTTGTTCTCCGTGGTCGACGTGGTCTTACGAGGACTATCTGCTCTTGTTCTCCGTGGTTGACGTGGTCTTACGAGAACTGTCTGCTCTTGTTCTCCGTGGTCGACGTGGTCTTACGAGGACTGTCTGCTCTTGTTCTCCGTGGTCGACGTGGTCTTACGAGGACTGTCTGCTCTTGTTCTCCGTGGTTGACGTGGTCTTGCGAGGACTATCTGCTCTTGTTCTCCGTTGTTGATGTGGTCTTACGAGGACTGTCTGCTCTTGTTCTCCGTGGTCGACGTGGTCTTACGAGGACTGTCTGCTCTTGTTCTCCGTTGTTGACGTGGTCTTACGAGGACTGTCTGCTCTTGTTCTCCGTTGTTGATGTGGTCTTACGAGGACTGTCTGCTCTTGTTCTCCGGGGCCAGGGCCAACGCGAGTAAGTAATTTAGACGGCATCCCAAACTGTGTCCTCAGTGAACTTGCAGACCAGCAGCTAGCACTCACTTCTGTCATCATGAAGAGCTTGAGAGGCTAGTTAAGGACCACACCACCTCCACATTACCCAACACCCTAGACACACTATCACCGCCTGCTACGGCAATTACACCTGCCTGCCCTCCAGGACATCCCCAGCACACAAAATCACAGGAAGGCCAAGAAGATCATCAATGACCTCAACCACCCGAGGCACGACCTCTTCACCAAGTTATCATCTAAAACGCTGAGCCAGTACAGGTGCATCAAAGCTGGGACCGATAGACTGAGAAACAGCTTATATCTCCAGGTCATCAGACTGTTAACCTCTCTAGGGTATGTGGGACGGTAGCGTCTCACCTCGTCAACACCCAGTGAAACTGCAGGGCGCCAAATTCAAAACAACAGAAATCCCATAATTATAATTCCTCAAACATACATGTTAGGTCAGAGCCAAGTCACAGAAAAACACTGCCATTTTTCCAGCCAAAGAGAAGAGTCACAAAAAGCAGAAATAGAGATAAAATGAATCACTAACCTTTGATGATCTTCATCAGATGACACTCATAGGATTTCATGTTACACAATACATGTATGTTTTGTTCGGTAAAGTTCATATTTATATCCAAAAATCTGAGTTTACATTGGCGGGTTATGTTCAGTAGTTCCAAAACATCTGGTGATTTTGCAGAGAGTCACATCAATTTACAGAAATTTACAGAAATACTCATAATAAACATTGCTAAAAGATAAATCTGTTATGCATAGAATTTTAGATCCACTTCTCCTTGATGCAACAGCTGTGTCAGATTTCAAAATAACTTTACGGAAAAAGCAAACCATGCAATAATCTGAGTACGGCACTCAGACGACAAATCAACCCAAAAAGATATCCGCCATGTTGTGCAGTCAACAGAAGTCAGAAATAGCATTATAAACATTCACTTACCATCAAAATGCACTCCCAGGAATCTCAGTTCCACAATAAATGTTTGTTTTGTTTGATAATGTCCACAATTTATGTCCAAATTCCTCCTTGTTGTTCGCGCGTTCAGTACACAATCTAAACTCACGACGCGCTTGCAAGTACAGTCCAGCAGAAAGTACGGACGAAAAGTCCATAAAGTTCCGTTACAGTCTGTAGAAACATGTCAAACAATGTATAGAATCAGTCTTTAGGATGTTTTTAACATAAATCTTCAATTATGTTCCAACCGGAGAATTCCTTTGTCTTCAGAAAAGCAAATGGAACAGAGCTTGCTCTCATGTGAACGAGCTCAAAGCATTCTGCCAGACCTCTGACTCATTCCCCTCTGATTCGGCCCCTCTTCACAGTAGAAGCATCAAACAAGGTTCTATAGACTGTTGACATCTAGTGGAAGCCTTAGAAAGTGCAACATGACCCCATTTCCACTGTATCTTGGATAAGCAAAGAGTTCTAAAACTACAAACCTCAGATTTCCCACTTCCTGGTTGGATTTTTTCTCAGGTTTTTGCCTGCCATATGAGTTATGTTATACTCACAGACATCAGTCAAACAGTTTTAAAAACTTCAGAGTGTTTTCTATCCAAATATACTAATAACATGCATATCCTATGATGTGGGCCTGAGTAGCAGGCAGTTTACTCTGGGCACGCTTTTCATACGGACATGAAAATACTGCCCCCTACCCCAAAGAAGTTAATTAGTCACCACTATCCTCAGTCACTGTTACTAGCCGGCTACCACCCGGTAGTCTACCCTGTACCTTAGACTGCTGCCCAATGTAGATAGAGTCAATGAACACTGGTCACTTTAATAAAGTTTACATACAGTACTGTTTAACCTTTCACGAGTATCTACCCCGGGTCCGGGATCACCCCCCACCCCCCCCCCCCACACTGAGTAGCATAGCCTAGCATAGCGTCACAATTAAATAGTAGCATCTAAATATCATTAAATCACAAGTCCAAGACACCTAATGAAAGATACAGATCTTGTGAATAAAGCCACCATTTCAGATTTTTTAAATGTTTTACAGGGAAGCCAAAATATGTAAATCTATTAGCTAGCCACGTTAGCAAAAGACACCACTTTTCTAACTCCATCAGTTTCTTACTCCATCAGGTGCTATCACCAATTCGGCTAAACTAAGATATTGATAGCCACTAACCAAGAAAAAACCTCATCAGATGACAGTCTGATAACATATTTATGGTATAGGATAGGTTTTGTTAGAAAAATGTGCATATTTCAGGTAGATATCATAGTTTACAATTGCACCCACCGTCACAAATGGACTAGAATAAATACATAGAGCAACGTGTTTACCTAATTACTAATCATCAAACATTTTGTAAAAATACACAGCATACACTAATCGAAAGACACAGATCCTGTGAATACAGACAATATTTCAGATTTTCTAAGTGTCTTACAGCGAAAACACAATAAATCGTTATATTAGCATACCACATATGCAAACGTTACCAGAGCATTGATTCTAGCCAAAGAGAGCGATAACGTAAACATCGCCAAAATATATTAACTTTTTCACTAACCTTCTCAGAATTCTTCAGATGACACTCCTGTAACATCACATTACAACATACATATACAGTTTGTTCGAAAATGTGCATATTTAGCCACCAAAATCATGGTTAGACAATGACAAAAGTTGCCCAGCTGGTCAGAAAATGTTGTGCGCCATATTAGACAGTGATCTAGTCGTATACATAAATACTCATAAACGTGACTAAAAAATATAGGGTGGACAGCGATTGATAGACAATTTAATTCTTAATACAATCGCTGATTTACATTTTTTTAATTATCCTTACTTTTCAATACAGTTTGCGCCAAGCGAAGCTACGTCAAACAAAATGGCGTCATAAGCGATTAACATTTCTCGACAGAAACACGATTTATCATAATAAATTGTTCCTACTTTGAGCTGTTCTTCCATCAGAATCTTGGGCAAAGAATCCTTTCTTGGGTCTAATCGTCTTTTGGTCGAAAGCTGTCCTCTTGCCATGTAGAAATGCCCATTGCGTTCGGCATGAACTGGAACCGTGCCCAGAGATTCACAGTGTCTCAGAAATAAATGTCCCAAAATCGCACTAAACGGATATAAATTGCTATAAAACGCTTTAAATTAACTACCTTATGATGTTTTTAACTCCTATAACGAGTAGAAACATGACCGGAGAAATATAACTGGCTACACTAATGCTTGGAAAAAGAGCAGGTCTGTGTCCACCGCGCGCCCGACGCATCTGGAAAAGAGTTCCTACCTACACGTGTTTTTGTTTTATAGGGGCTGTGATTGCGCAATCGATACCATTCAAATCGTCATCACGTAAAGGCATCCAGGGGAAGATGTAAGCAGTGTCCGTATCCTGATAGCATTCACAGTGGCCTTTAAACTGACTCCAGATCAGGGGCCAAAATGTGTGAAATCTGACTCCATGTCAGGGAAATTGCTGTAGAATGAGTTCTGTTCCACTCAGAGACAAAATTCCAACGCCTATAGAAACTAGAGAGTGTTTTCTATCCAATGATAGTAATAATATGCATATTGTACGAGCAAGAATTTAGTAGTAAGCCGTTTAATCTGTAATGCAATTATGCTAATGAGAAAACAGCACCCCCTGTAGTCGCAAGAAGTTAACACACTTTATATGTATTTATTTTATTTTATTTTATTTTACCGTTATTTTACCAGGTAAGTTGACTGAGAACACGTTCTCATTTACAGCAACGACCTGGGGAATAGTTACAGGGGAGAGGAGGGGGATGAATATATTGTATTGTAGTAACACCTCATCCTTTATAACTACTGCCGTATACACCTTTCATATTTTATTTTTTTATTGCTAGGTGTTACTGTTGGAGCTAGAAACACATTTCGCTGCACTTCCGATAACATCTGCAAATCTGTGTAACTACTGCCGTACACATCTTTTCCATTCATATACTGTGTAACTACTTTTGTATACTGTCTGTACTGTCTTTACACATCAGTGTAAATATACATTTATATTCCTTTCTCTGACGTTGCTCCATCTCGTATTTCTACGTTTTTCCTGGGTTATGTGTGTCTTGTTTTTTATTGTTTTTTTTAATTGTTTGGTATTACTGTTGTTAATTTGATTTGACACACACACATGCATGCCTGCAAACATGCACACACACACACACACACACACACACACACACACACACACACACACACACACACACACACACACACACACACACACACACACACACACACACACACACACACACACACACACACACAGAGTCAAGTCTTCCCCCTCAATTTCCTGAAAGCTAAAAGAATGTCGTCTACCCTTTTTGCGTGTGTGTGTGTTTGTCTCCTATGTGTGTGTGTTAGTCTCCTATGTGTGTGTGTGTGTGTGTGTGTGTGTGTGTGTGTGTGTGTGTGTGTGTGTGTGTGTGTGTGTGTGTGTGTGTGTGTGTGTGTGTGTGTGTGTGTGTGTGTGTGTGTGTGTGTGTGTGTGTGTGTGTGTGTGTGTGTGTGTGTGTGACTCCAGGCGATGCATTGTCTCTGTGTTGTAGCTGCATCTTCACTTCCTCCCATTACATGGGTCATTGTTC
>NC_074680.1:41687813-41695313 GCF_029448725.1 Salvelinus fontinalis
CATGTTCCTGGTAGCTGGGGCCAGTCTGTTGCTGTCCTTCTCTCATGTTCCTGGTAGCTGGGGAGTGTCTGTTGCTGTCCTTCTCTCATGTCCCTGGTAGCTGGGGCCAGTCTGTTGCTGTCCTTCTCTCATGTCCCTGGTAGCTGGAGAGTGTCTGTTGCTCTCCTTCTCTCATGTCCCTGGTAGCTGGGGAGTGTCTGTTGCTGTCCTTCTCTCATGTCCCTGGTAGCTGGAGAGTGTCTGTTGCTGTCCTTCTCTCATGTCCCTGGTAGCTGGGGCCAGTCTGTTGCTGTCCTTCTCTCATGTTCCTGGTAGCTGGGGAGTGTCTGTTGCTGTCCTTCTCTCATGTTCCTGGTAGCTGGGGAGTGTCTGTTGCTGTCCTTCTCTCATGTTCCTGGTAGCTGGGGAGTGTCTGTTGCTGTCCTTCTCTCATGTTCCTGGTAGCTGGGGCCAGTCTGTTGCTGTCCTTCTCTCATGTTCCTGGTAGCTGGGGAGTGTCTGTTGCTGTCCTTCTCTCATGTCCCTGGTAGCTGGGGCCAGTCTGTTGCTGTCCTTCTCTCATGTTCCTGGTAGCTGGGGCCAGTCTGTTGCTGTCCTTCTCTCATGTTCCTGGTAGCTGGGGAGTGTCTGTTGTAGTGTTGTAGTGTTCAAGGTCAGTGTTTGAGTCGCTCTGTAGAACATTTTCCCTCAGAGCCCAGTAAACTACTGGCTCAACTTATCTATACAGCCTGCCAACCTTAGACCAGACGAGAGCACGAACACACACACACACACACACACACACACACACACACACACACACACACACACACACACACACACACACACACACACACACACACACACACACACACACACACACACACACACACACACACACACACACACACACCACAGACAGACAGACAGACAGACAGACAGACAGACAGACAGACAGACAGAGGTGGAGAGAGAATGGAGAGAGAGAGAATGGAGAGAGAGAGAATGGAGAGAGAGGTGGAGATAGAGAAGGAGAGAGAGAGAATGGAGAGAGGTGGAGAGAGGTGGAGATAGAGAAGGAGAGAGAGAGAATGGAGAGAGAGGTGGAGAGAGAGGTGGAGAGAGTTGGAGATAGAAAAGGAGAGAGAGAATGGAGAGAGAGGTGGAGAGAGAGGTGGAGAGAGGTGGAGATAGAAAAGGAGAGAGAGAGAATGGAGAGAGAGGTGGAGAGAGAGTTGGAGAGAGGTGGAGAGAGAATGGAGGGAGAGGATGAAAGGAAAAGGAGAGAGACTCTAACAAGCTTTCAACTGAGACCAGGGAAAGAGTGAAAAGAGAGAGCAAGATAGATTGAATGAGTCAAGTAAGGAGAGAGGGAGAGAGAGAGAGAGAGACAGGGGAGGGAATAGCGGCAGCCACAGTCAGAGCCATGTGAATCCATCCCTGCAGCCAACAAGCCATTGATAACCATTCTCTGTCTTTATGAATGTAGCTCACTGTGGTTAACTAACACATGTCTGTAAGCCGGGGTGAGACAAGGCTCATTCTCTGTCTGTTTATCTGGGCTTAGTACTGGTACACACCCCTCACCACACACACACACACCATTCACCATACAAACACCACCCACCAAACACACACCATTCATCATACACCATACAATAGCCCAACACAAAGCCATACAGACAGATGCTCTCGGTGTACGCAGTTTAGATATGATTCATGTTTGTGGTTCCCAACTCAGACTTTTCAAATAGAATTTAATATATTGTAACATTTCATCTAGTAATGAATCTCTTGTAATATTTCATCTAGTATTTAATCTACTGTGATATTTAATCTAGTATTTCATATACTGTCAAATTTAATCCAGTATTTCATCTATTGTAATATTTCATTGAGTATTTCATCTACTGTAATATTTCATTTAGTGTTTCATCTATTGTAATATTTCATCTATTGTAATATTTCATCTATTGTAATATTTCATCTATTGTAATATTTCATGTAGTATTTCATCTAGTATTCCATCTACTGTAATATTTCATGTAGTATTTCATGTAGTATTTCATATACTGTAATATTTCATGTAGTATTTCATCTACTGTAATATTTCATGTAGTATTTCATCAATTGTAATATTTCATCTAGTATTTCATCTACTGTAATATTTCATCTAGTATTTCATCTAGTATTTCATCTATGGTAATATTTCATCTAGTATTTCATCTAATGTAATGTTTTATCTAGTATTTCATCTACTGTAATATTTCATGTAGTATTTCATCAATTGTAATATTTCACATAGTATTTCATCTACTGTAATATTTCACCTAGTATTTCATCTATGGTAATATTTCATCTAGTATTTCATATATGGTAATATTTCACCTAGTATTTCATATATGGTAATATTTCACCTAGTATTTCATCTAGTATATCATCTACTGTAGTATTTCATCTAGTATATCATCTACTGTAGTATTTCATCTACTGTAATATTTCATCTAGTATATCATCTACTGTAGTGATTCATCTAGTATATCATCTACTGTAATATTTCATCTAGTATTTCATCTACAGTAATATTTTGTGTCGTGTTACTACTGTAAATGGAGGCATTTTTGATCTTTGCAGAGTCTCCCCCTGGTAACTACAGAGACAGGAATAGCCCTGCTCTGTTCACTGCCTCTGTGTGTGTGTGTGTGTGTGTGTGTGTGTGTGTGTGTGTGTGTGTGTGTGTGTGTGTGTGTGTGTGTGTGTGTGTGTGTGTGTGTGTGTGTGTGTGTGTTTGTGTGTGTGTGTGTGTGTATGTGTGTGTGTCTGTGTGTGTGCACGTGTGCACGTGTGGCATGTGCGTGTGTGTAGGGGGACCTGAGCGTGTGACCAGAGGCTCTGTGTGATATTAATATGTGCATTATGAAATAACCATTGGTGTGCTGAAGGACAAACACATACACACACACACACACACACACACACACAAACACACACACACAACACACACACACACACACACACACACACACACACACACACACACACACACACACACACACACACACACACACACACACACACACACACACACACACACACACACACACACACACACACACAAACACAAACACAAACACAAGAACATTCACATTTTAGCGAGACAAAGTTGCCTCACTCAGGACTTCAGGCATTCTGCCGTCCGTCCGTATCCAGTCAGAGCATCAGATATTCTGGAGGTGTGGGCAGACTGAGAGGAACTGTGTCCGTGTGTGTTTGCTTGTGTGTGAGCGTGTGCATTGGTGCACATGTACAACGTGCATGCATGTATGTATGTATGTATGTTTCAGTGTGTGTATTTGCGTGTGTGTGCACGTGTCTGCCAATGTCTTGTCCTCTCTTCTGAAGGGGTCCCAGAAGCTGAGCACTGGTTTTCATTAAGTAAAACAATAGCATCCCAATGCTACCCAGGAAAATGTGAGTGCAGAGTCCCCGGTCTGGAAAACTACTATTCCACAATCAGGTGTCTGGGACAGTCTGATAGTGTTACTCGTCCAGGAGAATATCACAGCGATTCAAAACGGTCGTAACTATATGGTCATGTTGAAAAGAAGTATACGTTTTACATTTACATGGTAGTAATTTAGCAGACGCTCTTATCCAGAACGACTTACAGTTTAGTTCATTCATCCTTAAATAGTTCCGCGAGACAACTGCATATCACAGTTATAGCCGTGTTCCAGCAACACATGGAACTCAAACCACAACTCTAGCCTCTTACTCCAACCCTGATGCTATAAAAACACCAAGCTGATGTACTTGATACTCATAGTTCTGATCATATCGCCACTTGTAATCCTTCCCCCAGCGTGGCCATTTAGTGACTACCTGACTGGGTACACAAGCAAAATTGCTAACTAGATAGTGCATGACTGTCTCTGTCTCCAGGGAGTGTAGGCTTCCACTCTCTTTTTCAATTATCTCTAACCTCCTCTCTTCTCTTTCTCCTTCCCCTCTTTCGCTCCTTCTTTTCTCTCTACTCTTTCTCCTCAACCTTCATCTCTCTGTTTTAACTATTTCTTCTAGCTCCCTTCTCTCTCTCTCTCTTTCACCTCTCTATATGTGTCCATGGCCCATTGTGGTAGTTGAGCCTAGCCTATATAGAACACACTAACCCCACCCCTGAAATCCCTGGCCCCTGTTTGGCTGCTGGCACCCAGGAAACAGGAAGTTCAGGGCTTCCATTAAACAACCAGAGTCAGTTACCGTAGAGACAAAGCCCCCCACCACCCGCTCTTAGAGCAAGGAAAAGAGAACATCTGCATGTCATCACAGCTCTTTCTCTCTCTCTCTCCTAAATGTTTTCTCATTAGTAGTGGGAGTGCACTGGGGACTCTGTCTTTCTGCTTTATGAAGGTCATCTCAGGTTCTCTCTTTCTCCTCTCTCTGTTCTGTTCCTCTCTCTGTTCTCTGCTCCTCTCTGTTTTCTGCTCCTCTCTGTTCTCTTTCTCCTCTCTCTGTTCTCTGTTCCTCTCTCTGTTCTCTGCTCCTCTCTCTGTTCTGTTCCTCTCTCTGTTCTCTGCTCCTCTCTGTCCTCTGCTCCTCTCTGTTCTCTGCTCCTCTCTCTGTTCTCTGCTCCTCTCTGTTCTCTTTCTCCTCTCTCTGTTCTCTGTTCCTCTCTCTGTTCTCTTTCTCCCTTCTATGTTCTCTGTTCCTCTCTCTGTTCTCTGCTCCTCTCTCTGTTCTGTTCCTCTCTCTGTTCTCTGCTCCTCTCTGTTCTCTGCTCCTCTCTGTTCTCTGCTCCTCTCTCTGTTCTCTGCTCCTCTCTGTTCTCTTTCTCCTCTCTCTGTTCTGTTCCTCTCTCTGTTCTCTTTCTCCTCTCTCTGTTCTCTTTCTCCGCTCTCTGTTCTCTGCTCCTCTCTGTTCTCTTTCTCCTCTCTCTGTTCCCTACTCCTCTCTCTGTTCTCTTTCTCCTCTCTCTGTTCTCTTTCTCCTCTCTATGGTCTCTGCTCCTCTCTGTTCTCTACTCCTCTCTCTGTTTTATGCTCCTCTCTCTGTTCTCTGCTCCTCTCTGTTCTCTACACCTCTCTCTGTTCTCTGCTCCTCTCTGTTCTCTGTTCCTCTCTCTGTTCTTTGCTCCTCTCTCTGTTCTTTGCTCCTCTCTCTGTTCTTTGCTCCTCTCTCTGTTCTCTGCTCCTCTCTGTTCTCTGTTCCTCTCTCTGTTCTCTACACCTCTCTCTGTTCTCTGCTCCTCTCTGTTCTCTGTTCCTCTCTCTGTTTTTTGCTCCTCTCTCTGTTCTCTGCTCCTCTCTGTTCTCTACACCTCTCTCTGTTCTCTGCACCTCTCTCTGTTCTCTGCTCCTCTCTGTTCTCTTTTCCTCTCTCTGTTCTTTGCTCCTCTCTCTGTTCTCTGCTCCTCTCTGTTCTCTGCTCCTCTCTCTGTTCTCTACTCCTCTCTCTGTTCTCCGTTCCTCTCTCTGTTCTCTACTCCTCTCTGTTCTCTGCTCCTCTCTCTGTTCTCTGCTCCTCTCTATGCTCACGGCTCCTCTCTCGGTTCTCTGTTCCTCTCTCTGTTCTTTGCTCCTCTCTCTGTTCTCTGCTCCTCTCTATGTTCCCTGGTCCTCTCTCTGTTCTCTGCTCCTCTCTCTGTTCTCTGTTCCTCTCTCTGTTCTCTGCTCCTCTCTCTGTTCTCTGCTCCTCTCTCTGTTCTCTGCTCCTCTCTGTTCTCTGCTCCTCTCTCTGTTCTCTGCTCCTCTCTCTCTTCTCTGCTCCTCTCTATGTTCTCTGCTCCTCTCTGTTCTCTGCTCCTCTCTGTTCTCTGCTCCTCTCTATGTTCTCTACTCCTCTCTCTGTTCTCTGCTCTCTCTCTCTGGTCTCTGCTCCTCTCTCTGTTCTCTGCTCCTCTCTATGTTCTCTGCTCCTCTCTGTTCTCTACTCCTCTCTGTTCTCTGCTCCTCTCTATGTTCTATGCTCCTCTCTGTTCTCTGCTCCTCTCTGTTCTCTGCTCCTCTCTATGTTCTCTACTCCTCTCTCTGTTCTCTGCTCTCTCTATGTTCTCTGCTCCTCTCTCTGTTCTCTGCTCCTCTCTGTTCTCTGCTCCTCTCTCTGTTCTCTGCTCCTCTCTCTGTTCTCTGTTTCTCTCTCTGTTCTCTGTTCCTCTCTCTGTTCTCTGCTCCTCTCTCTGTTCCTCTCTCTGTTCTCTGCTCCTCTCTCTGTTCTCTGTTCCTCTCTCTGTTCTCTGCTCCTCTCTGTTCTCTACTCCTCTCTGTTCTCTGCTCCTCTCTCTGTTCTCTGCTCCTCTCTATGCTCACGGCTCCTCTCTCGGTTCTCTGTTCCTCTCTCTGTTCTTTGCTCCTCTCTCTGTTCTCTGCTCCTCTCTATGTTCCCTGGTCCTCTCTCTGTTCTCTGCTCCTCTCTCTGTTCTCTGTTCCTCTCTCTGTTCTCTGCTCCTCTCTCTGTTCTCTGCTCCTCTCTCTGTTCTCTGCTCCTCTCTGTTCTCTGCTCCTCTCTCTGTTCTCTGCTCCTCTCTCTCTTCTCTGCTCCTCTCTATGTTCTCTGCTCCTCTCTGTTCTCTGCTCCTCTCTGTTCTCTGCTCCTCTCTATGTTCTCTACTCCTCTCTCTGTTCTCTGCTCTCTCTCTCTGGTCTCTGCTCCTCTCTCTGTTCTCTGCTCCTCTCTATGTTCTCTGCTCCTCTCTGTTCTCTACTCCTCTCTGTTCTCTGCTCCTCTCTATGTTCTATGCTCCTCTCTGTTCTCTGCTCCTCTCTGTTCTCTGCTCCTCTCTATGTTCTCTACTCCTCTCTCTGTTCTCTGCTCTCTCTATGTTCTCTGCTCCTCTCTCTGTTCTCTGCTCCTCTCTGTTCTCTGCTCCTCTCTCTGTTCTCTGCTCCTCTCTCTGTTCTCTGTTTCTCTCTCTGTTCTCTGTTCCTCTCTCTGTTCTCTGCTCCTCTCTCTGTTCCTCTCTCTGTTCTCTGCTCCTCTCTCTGTTCTCTGTTCCTCTCTCTGTTCTCTGCTCCTCTCTGTTCTCTGCTCCTCTCTGTTCTCTACTCCTGTCTGTTCTCTGTTCCTCTCTCTGTTCTCTGTTCCTTTCTCTGTTCTCTGCTCCTCTCTCTGTTCTCTGTTCCTCTCTCTGTTCTCTACTCCTCTCTATGTTCTCTGCTCCTCTCTGTTCTCTGCTCCTCTCTGTTCTCTGCTCCTCTCTGTTCTCTGTTCCTCTCTATGTTCTCTGTTCCTCTCTCTGTTCTCTGTTCCACGTTGTGATGTTGACCATCTATTGAAGTCTTAGTCGGTTCATTCAACAGCAATACTACAATACTGTAGTCGCCTGCTGAGCTAAAGCTTAGCCAATGCAAGTCAGGCATGTCTTACTGAACCTCCTCTGTCAGACACTAGTACGAGGATATGTGTATGAATGTCCTGGGCTATTCTCCGATGGAGGCGTGGGGTCAAGGGGTCAAGGGGTAAAGGGCGTTACCCTGAGACAAATGCTGTCTCAGGGTAACGGTCACTGACCATGTCCTACTCAGC
>NC_074680.1:41697813-41715313 GCF_029448725.1 Salvelinus fontinalis
CCCCTCTCTCTTCTCCTCTTCCTCTCTCCCTCCTTCCCTCCTCCCCCTCTCTCTTCTTCTCTTCCTCTCTCCCTCCTTCCCTCCTCCCCCTCTCTCTTCTTCTCTTCCTCTCTCCCTCCTTCCCTCCTCCCCCTTGGCTCAAAAAATCTTGTCAATGTTGTTTTGGCAGTTTTCCCCTCTCAGTGTTGTTGTCATGACGTTTTTCAGACGTGTCTCTTCTGTGACTCCCTCTTAGACACACTCTCACATTCCCTTCATATGTCACTACTACACTACCTCCACAGCTTAAAAGGTGCCATTGTGGTTCTGACATGGTTGTCAGTTGCATCCCGCTTCACTGTGAGAGAATGAGAGGGAAACGTGCCTGCGTGCTCAGAGACACAACATGAGGACAGCATTTGTTTTTTAACCACCAGTCTGTGGTGGGATTTGTTGACTACATTGACTAGTCCAATACAAAACACATATTTAATCAATTTGAATATGAGTTGACAGATTTGTCCCATCCTATGTGTCTGATGACCTTACCGAGTAAAAACAGCCAATGGCTCGTCAGCATCCCTTGTTGCCCCTTATGAATATTTAATAGGGAAAGAAATCTAAGGGAAAGTGTGTGTGTGTGTGTGTGTGTGTGTGTGTGTGTGTGTGTGTGTGTGTGTGTGTGTGTGTGTGTGTGTGTGTGTCTGTGTGTGTGTGTGTGTGTGTGTGTGTGTGTGTGTGTGTGTGTGTGTGTGTGTGTGTCTGTGTGTGTGTGTCTGTGTCTGTGTCTGTGTGTGTGTGTGTGTGTGTGTGTGTGTGTGTGTGTGTGTGCGTGTGCGCGTGCGCGTGCGCGTGCGCGTGTGTGTGCGTGTACATGTGGGCAGTCATGTGTATATGAGTATGCAGGTACAAACTGGGAGGTTCTACCCATCAATAAAAACCCATTCAGTGACCTCCTCCTCCTCCTCCTCCTCCTCCGTCCCTCTCTGAGTGTCGGTTCTTTCACAGTTACTCCCCGGAGAGACACCACCCTGATTGTCTACGGAAATAGGCAAAAATAACCTATTATTGAAACACACACACACACGCACGCAAGCACGCACGCACGCACACACATACACACATACACACACACGCACTGGAAGGTCAAGTCATTTCGTTCCCCAGAGCAGAGCAGGTAGGCAGCTCCTCCACCTAGTAGGCAGCTCCTCCACCTAGCAGACAGCTCCTCCACCCAGCAGACAGCTCCTCCACCTAGCAGACAGCTCATCCACCCATCAGACAGCTCCTCCACCTAGCAGACAGCTCCTCCACCTAGCAGACAGCTCCTCCACTCAGCAGACAGCTCCTCCACCCAGCAGACAGCTCCTCCACCTAGCAGACAGCTCCTCCACCTAGTAGACAGCTCCTCCACCTAGCAGACAGCTCCTCCACCTAGTAGACAGCTCCTCCACCTAGGAGACAGCTCTTCCAGCCAGGAATGGATAAACAACTATATTTTATTGCCCGCTCCTCCTCTACCTCACCCAGCACCGAGGGAGGCCATGAGTGAGGGACTGAGTGAGTGAATGTGTGTAGGAGATCTCTACCTGACTCATACAACGAATGGCCACAGACATGCACGCAGGCAAGCAGGAAGGCGCTCATTCGTGCATGCACACACACCTAACACAGCATCCATCAATCACTATACCCTCTCATTCCCTTTACATCCTATTCCCTCTATTCCCTCCTATTCCCTACTATGTCCTCCTATTCCCTCCTATGCCCTTTTATGTCCTCCTATGTCCTCCCATTCTATCCTATGTCCTCATATTCCCTCCTATGCACTTGTATGTCCTCCTATGTCCTCCTATTCTCTCCTATGCCCTCCTATGTCCTCCTATTCTCTCCTATGTCCTCCTATGTCCTCCTATTCTCTCCTATGCCCTCCTATGTCCTCCTATTCTCTCCTATGCCCTCCTAGGGCCTCCTATTCTCTCCTATGTCCTCCTATGTCCTCCTATTCTCGCCTATGTCCTCCTATGTCCTCCTATGTCCTCCTATTCTCTCCTATGTCCTCCTATGTCCTAATATTTTCATCTCTCATCCCTTCTATTTCTAATCATTCCCATCTCCAGTGAGACAACATGCATTTCCAGGGTATGACAGATGGTTTTCAGAGTCTAAACATCGCCAGTGAGACAGCATACATTTCCAGGGTATGACAGATGGTTTTCAGAGTCTAAACATCTCCAGTGAGACACCATGCATTTCCAGGGTATGACAGATGGTTTTCAGAGTCTAAACATCTACAGTGAGACACCATGCATTCCCAGGGTATGACAGATGGTTTTCAGAGTCTAAACATCTTCAGTGAGACACCATGCATTTCCAGGGTATGACAGATGGTTTTCAGAGTCTAAACATCTCCAGTGAGACACCATGCATTCCCAGGGTATGACAGATGGTTTTCAGAGTCTAAACATCTCCAGTGAGACACCATGCATTTCCAGGGTATGACAGATGGTTTTCAGAGTCTAAACATCTTCAGTGAGACACCATGCATTTCCAGGGTATGACAGATGGTTTTCAGATTCTAAACATCTCCAGTGAGACACCATGCATTTCCAGGGTATGACAGATGGTTTTCAGAGTCTAAACATCTCCAGTGAGACAGCATGCATTTCCAGGGTATGACAGATGGTTTTCAGATTCTAAACATCTCCAGTGAGACACCATGCATTTCCAGGGTATGACAGATGGTTTTCAGAGTCTAAACATCTACAGTGAGACACCATGCATTTCCAGGGTATGACAGATGGTTTTCAGAGTCTAAACATCTCCAGTGAGACACCATGCATTTCCAGGGTATGACAGATGGTTTTCAGAGTCTAAACATCTACAGTGAGACACCATGCATTTCCAGAGTATGACAGATGGTTTTCAGATTCTAAACATCTCCAGTGAGACACCATGCATTTCCAGGGTATGACAGATGGTTTTCAGAGTCTAAATATCTTCAGTGAGACACCATGCATTCCCAGGGTATGACAGATGGTTTTCAGAGTCTAAACATCTCCAGTGAGACACCATGCATTTCCAGGGTATGACAGATGGTTTTCAGAGTCTAAACATCTTCAGTGAGACACCATGCATTCCCAGGGTATGACAGATGGTTTTCAGAGTCTAAACATCTCCAGTGAGACACCATGCATTTCCAAGGTATGACAGATGGTTTTCAGATTCTAAACATCTCCAGTGAGACACCATGCATTCCCAAGGTATGACAGATGGTTTTCAGAGTCTAAACATCTTCAGTGAGACACCATGCATTCCCAGGGTATGACAGATGGTTTTCAGATTCTAAACATCTCCAGTGAGACACCATGCATTCCCAGGGTATGACAGATGGTTTTCAGATTCTAAACATCTCCAGTGAGACACCATGCATTCCCAAGGTATGACAGATGGTTTTCAGAATCTAAACATCTCCAGTGAGACACCATGCATTCCCTGGGTTTGACTGATGGTTCTCAGAGTCGGTGTAACGGTCCTGACCTGTTTTATGTTGTTTTTTGTATGTGTTTAGGTCAGGGCATGTGTTTTGGGTGGGCAGTCTATGTTATCTGTTTCTATGTTGGTTTTGGTTGCCTGGTATGGCTCTTAATTAGAGGCAGGTGTTTTGCGTTCTCCTCTAATTAAGAGTCATATTTAGGTAGGGTGTTCTCACTGTTTGTTTGTGGGTGATTGTCTCCTGTGTCGTCGAATGTATGTACCATACGGGACTGTTTGGCTGTTCGTTTATTTTGATGTCGTCTGTTTCCTGTCCGTGAGTTTACGTTTAGTTATGTAAGTTTATGTTCAGGTTTCGTCAACGTCGTTTTCTTGTTTTGTATTTTTGAAAGTGTTTTGTTTTTTCGTGTTGCCATCATAGTTTTTCCCAAATAAAGAGATGGCCTATTTCCCTACTGCTGCATTTTGGTCTGATGATCCTTCTCTCCTCTCCTCGTCCGAGGAGGAGGAGAGGGACAGCCCTTACAGATGGTTTTCAGAGTCTAAACATCTCCAGTGAGACACCATGCATTTCCAGGGTATGACAGATGGTTTTCAGAGTCTAAACATCTTCAGTGAGACACCATGCATTTCCAGGATATGACAGATGGTTTTCAGAGTCTAAACATCTCCAGTGAGACAACATGCATTTCCAGGGTATGACAGATGGTTTTCAGAGTCTAAACATCTTCAGTGAGACAGCATGCATTTCCAGGGTATGACAGATGGTTTTCAGAGTCTAAACATCTCCAGTGAGACACCATGCATATCCAGGGTATGACAGATGGTTTTCAGAGTCTAAACATCTACAGTGAGACAGCATGCATTTCCAGGGTATGACAGATGGTTTTCAGAGTCTAAACATCTCCAGTGAGACACCATGCATTTCCAGGGTATGACAGGTGGTTTTCAGAGTCTAAACATCTCCAGTGAGACACCATGCATTTCCAGGGTATGACTGATGGTTTTCAGAGTCTAAACATCTACAGTGAGACACCATGCATTTCCAGGGTATGACAGATGGTTTTCAGAGTCTAAACATCTCCAGTGAGACACCATGCATTTCCAGGGTATGACAGATGGTTTTCAGAGTCTAAACATCTTCAGTGAGACACCATGCATTTCCAGGGTATGACAGATGGTTTTCAGAGTCTAAACATCTCCAGTGAGACACCATGCATTTCCAGGGTATGACAGATGGTTTTCAGAGTCTAAACATCTAAATGGCATTATTTCATATCCGGGTTAGGAGGTGGCTTGATTCAACGCTCCAGGAGGTAGTTGGGATGGGAGGTGGCTTGATTCAGCGCTCCAGGAGGTAGTTTGGATGGAAGGTGGCTTGATTCAAGCTCCAGGAGGTAGTTTGGGATATGAAGTGTCTTGATTCAGTGCTGCAGGAGGTAGTTTGGGATAGGAAGTGTCTTGATTCAACGCTCCAGGAGGTAGTTTGGGATAGGAAGTGTCTTGATTCAACGCTCCAGGAGGTAGTTTGGGATAGGAAGTGTCTTGATTCAACGCTCCAGGAGGTAGTTTGGGATAGGAAGTGTCTTGATTCAGCGCTCCAGGAGGTAGTTGGGATGGGAGGTGGCTTGATTCAGCGCTCCAGGAGGTAGTTTGGATGGAAGATGCATTGATTCAGCGCTCCAAATCAAATCCTATACATATTTTGCAGATGTTATCGCGGGTGTAGCGAAAAGCTTATGTTCCTAGCTCCAACAGTGCAGTACTACCTATTAGTAATACCTATTAGTACTACCTATTAGTACTACATATTAGTACTACCTATTAGTACTGCCTATTAGTACTACCTATTAGTACTACCTATTAGTACTGTCTATTAGTACTACCTATTGGTACTACCTATTAGTACTACATATTAGTACTACCTATTAGTACTACCTATTAGTACTACCTATTAGTACTACCTATTAGTGCTGCCTATTAGTACTGTCTATTAGTACTGCCTATTAGTACTACCTATTAGTACTACATATTAGTACTGCCTATTAGTACTACATATTAGTACTACCTATTAGACAATTTCAGTACTTGTAAAAAAGGGCAGGGTTACACCTGTGTTCTGATAGCTACAATAGGTTGCTGGGTTGGATGTTGAATCCCCACAAGGCTGCCAGCTAGAGCAGTATGTATGCTATATTAACTGGCTTGTCACCTCACCACCGTTAACCACACTGGTACTCTTTAGGGTTCTTGAATCAATGAACACCAGTGGGATGTGGTTCTACAAGGACTAGTAAAGGAACATATTATAGGACAATTTCAATATGTGATTACTACTCCGAGATTGCATACAGTGTAAACTCTGTATCAGATGAGGTTACTACGGTATGCAATGATGAACATTATGAAATAAGGCTTAAAAATCAGGCTTAAAATCATATGCTGAATGTAATAGCCCCTATTACATCTAACAGGTAATTCAGTATAGGATAGCTCTAGTATGCTAACACAGAATACAGCTACAGTCTATACACCACTACACAATACAGCTCTATTATGCTAACATTGACGACAAATTATAAAGTGGCCTTCAAGAACACGTGACCACTGGAAGGTGCAATAACCATGAAATTGTTGGACAGACTGAGAGCGCTCACTAACTCAACTTAAACCTGCTATCTCTAATAAGCTACTGCAGTTATTAAACATATTAACTGCAATGCATTGTGTGAATTACGCATAGAAAATAGTTAGCCTGACTAAGTAACTAACGTAGTTGCTACTTTACCCCCCCCACAGCACTTTTTGATGCATGCAGAAACACAGTTAAACATGTGGCAACTTGTATTCTTTTTACTTCTGTGGACAATCACAAACTGTTTGCTCTGTCTTCATCGAAAGGCCCGGTGTGGCTCAGCTGGTAAAGCATGGCGCTTGCAACGCCAGAGTTGTGGGTTCCATTCCCACGGGGGGCCAGTACAACAAAAAAAAAGTATGAATGTATGTACTTGTAAGTCGCTCTGGATAAGAGCGTCTGCTAAATGACTTATATGTCAAATGTAATTGAAACTCACTGGCTGGAGGCAGGACTTACAACGAGCAGGCGAAAGAGAATGTCTATGATTGGAAAGAACGTTAGGGTTGATTGACTGATGAGCTGTCGGACATTCTAACTAAAGGGACAAACTAAGGGTTTATGAGGGAAATACTAAATCTGAAGGTCTGGCCTTTTCTATAGTACTCATCACTGCATTCTAGAAAGTTGGTTGTCCCTCTTTGATGGCATGTAGGTTGATACATTGCTATGTTTTCATTTATAAAGTCCTTTTACAAAAGAATCCCGCTGGACCTAACATCATCACTTAACCTCAGACAGATGAGTTACCACCCCTGGTCTCAGGGATGGATAACTCTGGAAATTCCTTTGGTCTCTAATTAGGTAAAGCAGATTTTTAGTTATCTTGCACCTTATTTGTGGAACAATCTTCAAAATGTTCTGAAATGTAATGTTCTGGTGCCTCTAGGTCCATTCAGAAAGCTGATTGAGGACCTTATTACTGATGAATGTCTTTGGTTTTTATGAATGTGTGTTTTTCTTTCTGCTTGACTTTTGTATTTACAGTACATTGATGTGTGTATTTTCTGCAATTTATGTAATTCAGGGCTCATCTGTGAAAGAGACATTGGACTGAGAATGTATGATGGTGTGTATTAACATTACGGACAGTATATGAATAGAAAAGGTGTGTACAGCCGGAGTTACATAGGATGATGACTAGAATAAATGAATAAATGATATACATATGAAGTAAAACAGTATGGAAACATTATTACAGTGTCAATGACTATGTAGATAGGCAGCAGTCTCTAAAGTGCAGGGCCGACTACTCGCAACTATTTAAGAGTCTGATGACCTGGAGATAAAAGCTGTTTTTCAGTCTCTAGGTCCCAGTTTTAATGCACCGGCACTGTCTCCACCTGCTAGATGGCAGAAGGGTGAACAGGCTGTGGCTCGGGTGACTGAGGTCCTTGATGATCTTCTTGGCCTTCCTGTGACACCGGGTGCTGTAGATGTCCTGGAGGGCAGGAAGTGTGCCCTCGGGGATGCATTGGGCTGACTGCACCATCCTCTGGAGGGCCCTACAGTTGCAGACGATGCAGTTGCCATACCAGGTGGTGATAGAGCACGACAGGATGCTCTCAATGGTGCATCTGTAGAAGTTGCACCATTGTGAGGGTCTTAGGGGCCAAGCCAAATTTCTTCAGCTTCCTGAGGATGAAAAGGTGCTGTTGCGGCTTCTTCACCACACTGTTGAGAGGATGGACCATTTTCAGGTTGTCAGTGAGGTGCACTCAGAGGAACTTGAAGATTTTCACCCTCTCCACTGCAGCCCCGTTGATGTGGATGGGGGCCATGCTCAGGTCTACCACTGTTGTGTCGTCTGCAAACTTGACGAATGAGTTGGAGAGGGTGAAAGTCATGGATGAACAGGGAGTACAGGAGGGGGCTGAGCACCAACCCTTGTGGGACCCCCGTGTTAAGAATCAGCTTAGCAGAGATGTTGGTGCCTACCTTCAACACATGGGGTCAGCCTGTCAGGGTGTCCAGAACCCAGTTGCACAGGGTGGGGTTCAGACCCAGAGCCCTGAACTTAGTGATGACCTCTGAGGGCACTAAGGTGTTGAAAGCTGAGCTGTATTCGATGAACAACATTCTTACATTGGCATTTCTCTTGTCTAGATGGGATAGGGCAGTGTGCAGTGCGATGGCAATTGCGTCATAGTGGCTCTAGGGTGGACAGGTAAGGAGAAGGTAGTATGATCCTAAATTAGCCTCTTAAAGCACTTCATGATGACAGAAATGAGTGCTATGGGGCGATATTCATTTAGTTCAGTCACCTTCACTCTTTTGGGTAGAGGAACAATGATGGGCATCTTGAAGCAAGTGGGGACAACAGACTGGGATAGAGAGAGATTGAATATGTCCATTACGATCCAGCCAGCTGGTCTGCACATGCTCTAAGGACGCAGCTTGGGATGCCATCTGGTCCGGCAGCCTTGCAAGGGTTAATAACACTTAAATGTTGGCCATGGAGAATGAGAGCTCACAGTCCTCATGAGTGGCAGTGTTCCATGTTGGCGGTCCTATGTTTTCCTTAAAGCGGGCGAAGAAGGTGTTTAGCTTGTCTGGGAGCAAGGCGTCGGTGTCCGCAATGTGGCAGGTTTTCCCTTTATATAATCTGTCTGCAGTCCCTGCCACATACGTACGTCTCGTGTCTGAGTCAATGAATTGCGACTCCACTTTGTATCTGTACTGACGTATTTCCTGTTTGATTGCCTTACGGAGGGCATAGCTCGATTTTTTTGTACTCATCCATGTTCCCAGTTACCTTGTTGTTTTTAAATGAGGTGGTTTGCGCCGCTTCCGGTTATGCGTGAATGCTGCCATCTATCCACTGCTTTTGGTTTGGATCATTTCTAATCATCACAGTGCGAACAACATCCTCGATGCACTTCCTGATGAACTCATTCACTGAGTTATTTCCTATGCCAATACTTTATCCCAGTCAGTGTTGTCAAAACAATCTTGAAGCAAAGATTCTGATTGTTCAGTCCAACGTTGAACAGTAATTACCATGGGTACTCCCTGTCTAAGTTTCTGCCTATATGAAGGGAGGAACAAACTGGAGGCGTGATCTGATTTGATGAAGGGAGGGCGGAGGAGGGCCTTGAAGGCGTCCCGGAAGGGGGAGTAGCAATGGTCAATCATTCTTGATGAGCGAGTGCGCAGGCAAACTTTGGTTTTCCTCAGATCTGCCTAGTTAATAGCGACCCAAGCTACGATAAATGCAGTCTCAGGATATGCGATTTCCAGTTTGCAAAAATTGTAGTGTAGTTCCTTGAGAGTCAGAGTCAGTGTAGTTCCTAGTGTAGTTCAGTGTCGGCTTGAGGGGGAATATACGAGGCCATGACGATAACCGAATAGATTTCTCTCGGTAGGTAATGCGGTCTGTATTTGATAGTGAGATATTCCAGATCGGGAAAAAGTAAGGACTTGAGTTCCTGCACGCTACTACAATCGCATCATGAGTAGTTAATCATGAAACATACTCCTCTACCTTTCTTTTTCCCAGAGAGTACTTTCTTTCTGTGTATGCGATGAGGTGGTTTGGATGGTGGTTTTGAAGGGAGATGCATTGACTCAGTGCTCCAGGAGGTTGTTTGGAAGACTAGTGTTTTACCCTGCGGAGCGCTAACGTCCCAGTCAGGCAGTGTTATTTATTCAGAAAGGTGAATATCTTGCTGTTGGCATCCTCAAAGCAGCTCTGCCTTCTCTCCTTTTCAAAGGTAAATCATCCTGCAACGATACGGTACAGACGCTTTCACAGCAGACAGAATAGAACAGACACTCCAAAGCTCTTTGCCTCTGTGTCTTCAACATGCCTTTACAAAGTACTGTTAAACTCCTTTCCCCTTTCTTCTCCACTCCCTCCCTCCTCTCCTGCCCTTCCCTCTCTGCTACTTTCCTCTTTTCCTGTCTTCTCCTCTCCTAACCTCCTCTCCTCTTCTCCCCTCTAGTCTCCTCTCCTCTCGACTCTCTCCTCCCTTCTCTCCACAGCTCTACTCTCCTTCCTCTCCTCTCATATCCCTCCTCTCCTCTCCCTATTTTCCTTTAATCTCCTCTCCTCTACTCTCCTCTCCCTTTCCTCCCCTCCCCTCCTCTCTCCCTCATTTCCTCTTCTCTGCTATCCTCTCCATCCTTTCCTTTTCTTTCCTTTCCTTTCCTCTCCTCTTCTCTCCCCTCCCTCCTCTCCTATCCCTCATTTCCTTTTCTTTCCTTTCCTTTCCTCTCCTCTTCTCTCCCCTCCCTCCTATCCCTCATTTCCTTTTCTCTCCTCTGCTATCCTCTCCCTCCTCTTCCCCCTTTCCTCTCCCCTACTCTTCCTCCTTTCCTCTCCTCTCCCTTCCTCTCCTCTACTCTCCCAACCCTGCTGTACTATGTGTTTCATGTCTCAGTGTTTCATCTCTATTTCTCATCTCTCAGTGTGATTCATCTCTCAGTGTGTTTCATATCTGAATGTGTTTAATCTCTGTGTGTTTCATCTCTCAATGTGTTTCATATCCGAATGTGTTTCATCTCAGTGTGATTCATTTCTCAGTGTGTTTCATCTCTCAGTGTGTTTCATTTCTCAGTGTTTCATCTCTCAGTGTGTTTCATCTCTCAGTGTTTCATTTCTCAGTGTGTTTCATCTCTCAGTCTTTCATTTCTCAGTGTGTTTCATCTCTCAGTGTGTTTCATCTCTCAGTGTTTCATTTCTCAGTGTGTTTCATCTCTCAGTCTTTCATTTCTCAGTGTGTTTCATCTCTCACTGTGTTTCATCTCTCAGTGTTTCATTTCTCAGTGTGTTTCATCTCTCAGTGTTTCATTTCTCAGTGTATTTCATCTCTCACTGTGTTTCATCTCTCAGTGTTTCATCTCTCAGTGTGTGTTATCTCTCAGTGTGTCACAGTGGAGTGTTCCCAGCTCCTCTTGTCCTGCTCTCAGCTCAATGAGTTCCAGCTTGAGAGGAGAGCTGGAGGTTAGGAGAAGGACTTCAAAGAGACCTAAGCCCAGCCTCAAGAACCCTTGATGGGCTAATCAGATGTTTGTAGAGAGCCCTAGGAATGGTCCTAGTCATGAAAGAATCTGCCACAGCCCCTTACAGTGTAGTGTAGTGACCATAGACCTGTTCAAATACTTTGAAAATATATCCTTCCCTCTTTCCCTCCTCCCTTACTTCGTGTTGAGTGTTATCGTGACTGTTGTATACATTCTATACCAGGATAAGAAAAATAACAAGCTGGCACATAACGAACTGTACAAGGCTATAAACAAGCAAGAAAACCTACACCCAGAGGCTGCTTTTCTGGTTGCCGTCAATTGTAATTCCTCGTCACTAAGACACGTAATGCCCAACTTCAATCAACACGTCTCCCTCGTCACTAAGGGTGATAAAGTCCTAGACCACTGTTATTCTACCCACAAGCAAGCATACAATGTCCTCCCTCGTCCCCCATTCGACAAATCAGATCATGACTCCGTACTTGACACGTTCGTCGTAATGTGGAAGAGAGGAGGACCAAGGCGCAGCGTGATTTGAATACAATCTTCTATATTTAATGAAACGAAGAACACTTGACAATCTAAACAAAAACAACAAAACGAACGTGACCCTATATAAAAACAGTGCAGACACAAGCAACTAACACATAGACAATAACCCACGAAATACCCAAGGACTATGGCTGCCTAAATATGGTTCCCAATCAGAGACAACGATCAACAGCTGCCTCTAATTGAGAACCAATCTAGGCAACCATAGACATACAAACACCTAGACTAGAAACATCCCATAAACATACAAAACCCATAGACAAGACAAACACATAAATCACCATTGTCACACCCTGACCTAACCAAAATAATAAAGAAAACAAAGATAACTAAGGTCAGGGCGTGACAGTACTACTTCCTGCTTACAAGCAGAAACTCAAACAGGAAGTATGATTGTGACTTGCTTCGTTGAGAAATGATCAGAAGAATCAAAGATTACGCTACAGGACTGCTTTGCTAGCACTGATTGGATTATATTTAGAGACTCCGCCGATAACATTGACGAGCTAACCAGTTCCGCTTCATTAGAAAATATATTGGTGAAAATTATGCCCATGGTGAGGGTTCACTGCTTTCCCAATCAAAAGCCCTGGATTAACACTGAGGTTGGCGCTAAACTCAAGGATAGGGCTTCAGTACACAGAACTATTGTAGACAACCCTGAGGTTACAGCCAAGAACATGAATAAGTACAGGAAGACCCGCTACGACCTCCGCAGAGTCATCAAATGAGCAAAAGCACAATATAGGAATAAGTTCATATATACATATTTTTTATTTCAGCTTTATTTAAACAGGTAGGCTAGTTCAGAACAAGTTCTCATTTACAACTGCGACCTGGCCAAGATAAAGCAAAGCAGTTCGACACATACAAAACACAGAGTTACACATGGAATAAACAAACATACAATCAATAATACAGTAGAAAAATCTATATACAGCATGTGCAAATGAGGTAGGATAAGAGAGGTAAGGCAATAAATGGTGGCGATGTAATTACAAATTAGCAATTAAACACTGGAATGGTAGAATGTGCAGAAGATGAATGTGCAAGTAGAGAGATACTGGGGTGCAAAGGAGCAAGATAAATAAATAAATACAGTATGGGGATGAGGTAGATTGGATGGGCTATTTACAGATGAGCTATGTACAGGTGCAGTGATCTGTGAGCTGCTCTGACAGGTGGTGAGAGCTGGTATAAGAGTCTCCAGCTTTGGGGGTGACCAGTGAGATATATAGGGAACTTACAACACAGGCTACGATGCCTGTCGCATGTGGCAGGGGCTACAGTCCATTACAGATTACAAAAGGTAGACTCAACCGTGATCTGCCCAATGATGCCTCTCTGCCAGACTAATTCAATGTATTTTATGCACGCTTTGACATCAACAACATCGTGCCGGGTGTGAGGACTGTCACCGGCCCAGAGGATTGGGTGGTCTCGGACGTGAAAAAGGTATTTCATCAGGTCAACTCCTGCAAGGCCGCCCTATTCCAGGGTGCGTTCTCAAAGCATGAGCAGAACTGCTGGCAGGCATATTTACGGTAATGTTCAACCTGTCGTTGTCCCAGTCTGTAATCCCCACATGTTTTAAGATGACCACCGTCATTCCTGTCCCCAAGGCTTCATGCCACAATGAATACCGCCTTGCAGCACTCATTTTTTTAATCATGAAGTGCTGTGAGAGGCTGGTTATGGAACACATTAACTCCTCCATCACAGACACCCTAGAGACCCACTCAAGTTTACATACCGCCCCAACAGATCCATAGATGACGCAATCTCAATTGTACTCCACACTGCCCTCACCTAGCTAGATAAGAGGAATACCTATGTGAGAATGATGTTCATTGACTACAGCTCAGCGTTCAACACCATTGTCCCCTTCAAGCTCATCACCAAGCTTAGGACTCTGGATCTGAACACCTCCCTCTGCAACAGGATCACGGACTTACTGATTGGCCGACCCCAAGTGGTGAGGGTAGGCAACAACACCTCCGCCATGCTGACCCTCAACACACTTAGTCCCCTCCTGTACTCCCTGTTCACCCACGACTGCGTGGCCGCGCACGGCTCCAACACCATCATCAAGTTTGCTGACGACACGATGGTGGTAGGCCTGATCACCGGCAACGATGAGTAAGCTTACAGGCAGGAAGTCAGTGACCTGGGAGTGTGCCAGAACAACAACCCCTCCCTCAAATAAGGAGCTGATTGTGGACTGCAGGAAACGGGGGGGGGACGAGTATGCCCCCATCCACATCGACGCGGCCGAAGTGGAGCAGGTCCAGAGCTTCAAGTTCCTCGGTGTCCAAATCACTAAAGACTTAAAATGGTCCAAACACACGGGCATAGTCGTGATGAAGGCGCGACAGCTCCTCCTTCCCCGCAGGAGGTTGAAAAAGTTTGGAATGGGCCCTCAAATCCTCAAAAGGTTCTACAGCTATACCACTGAGAGCATTGACACATGCAGCATTGGCTGCATCAATGCATGATACTTGATGCATACTTGATGCTTGATGCATACTTGATACTTGATGCATCAATGCATCAAGTATGGCAACAGAACCGTCCTCGATCACATGGTGTTACAGAGGGTGGCACGGACAGCCCAGTACACCACTGGGGGCGAGCTCCCTGCCATCCAAGACATCTATATCAGGCGGTGTGGAAGGAAGGCCAGGAAAATCGTTAGTCTCCAACAACCGATTGTCACACCCTGGCCTTAGTTATCTTTGTTTTCATTATTATTTTAGGTAGGTCAGGGTGTGACATGGGGAAGTTTTTGTATTGGCTAGGGTGTTGTATGGTTTAGGGGGTTAAGTAGAGTAGATGGGTTAGTGTTTAGTATAGATGTCTAGGAAAGTCTATGGTTGCCTGAATTGGTTCTCAATCAGAGACAGCTGGTTATTGTTGTCTCTGATTGGGAGCCATATTTAAGGCAGCCATGGGCGTTTAGCTGTTTTGTGGGTAATTGTCTATGTGTAGTGTTTGTGTCAGCACTATCTGTATTATTAGCTTCACGGTCGTCAGTTTTGTTATTTTGTTAGTTCGTGATTAGTTGTTCGTTTCTTGTTTGTTTTTTGTCTCTTCTTAAAATAAAGAAGATGTATTTTGCACACGCTGCGCCTTGGTCCAATCTCTCACAGCAAGACGATCGTGACACCGATGGTAGGCGGTACCGGCGCATCAAGTCTGGCACCAAAAGGCTCTTGAACAGTTTCTATCCCCAAGCAATGAGACTAATAAATAGCTAACAAAATATAGAGCGCGAAATTCAAAATATATTTTTTAGAAATATTTAACTTTCACACATTAAAGAGTCCAATACAGCAAATGAAAGGTACACATCTTGTGAATCCAGCCAACATGTCCGATTTTTAAAATGTTTTACAGCGAAAACACCATGTATATTTATGTTAGCTCACCACCAAATACAAAAAAGGACAGACATTTTTCACAGCACAGGTAGCATGCACAAAGCCAACCTAACTGTCCACGAACCAACCAAACTAACCAACAAACAACTTCATCAGATGACAGTCTTATAACATGTTATTCAATAAATATATGTTTTGTTCGAAAAATGTGCATATTTCAGGTATAAATCATAGTTTACATTGCAGCTACAATCAGAAATTGCACCGAAAGCAGCCAGAATAATTACAGACACCAACGTCAAATACCTAATTACTCATCATAAAACATTTCTGAAAAATACATAGTGTACAGCAAATGAAAGACAGGCATCTTGTGATTCCAGCCAATATTTCCGATGTATTAATTGTTTTACAGCAAAAACACAATATAGCGTTATATTAGCTTACCACAATAGCCAGAAACACAAACCATTTCCCAGCAGTAAAAGTTAGCGATCGTGATACACCAGCAAAATATATATAATTTTTGACTAACCTTGATAAGGTTCATCAGATGACAGTCCTATAACATCAGGTTATACATACACTTATGTTTTGTTCGAAAATGTGCATATTTAGAGCTGAAATCAGTGGTTATACATTGTGCTATCGTAGCTACTTTTTCCCACAACGTCCGGATTTTTTTCTGACACTTTTTCTGACACACATATTCTGACCAAATAGCTATTCATAAACATAACTAAAAAATACATGTTGTATAGGAAATGATAGATACACTAGTTCTTAATGCAATCGCCGTGTTAGAGTTCTAAAAATAACTTCATTACCACATAAGGCTTACGTTATGTCGACCGAGTGCCCAAAACCTGGGCGCAAAGCTAATAGTACACAGTTCGACAGATATATGAAATAACATCATAAAATGGGTCCTACTTTTGTTGATCTTCCATCAGAATGTTGGACAAGGTGTCCTTTGTCAAGAACAATCGTTGTTGGAATGCATTAGAACGTCCATTTTCCCTCTTGAATTAGCAAGCGCACTAGCCAAGTGGCGCGAAGCTTTCCTTTCTGAACAAAGGCACACAACGCAACACGCCCAACGTCCCGAATAAATTTCAAAAATTGAATAAAACTATATTGAAAAAACATACTTCACGATGATATTGTCACATGTATCAAATAAAATCAAAGCCGGAGATATTAGTCGCCTATAACGAAAGCTATTCAGAAGGCAAATCCAGGTCCAACATCGCGCCTTCCTGAAAACAGGAAATGGGTGACACGTCATTCCAAGAGGACATATTCCATCTCAGACCAAGATAAACACTCCATTTCTCCTCTCACTGCATCTTGACATCCAGGGGAAGGTGTATGACGTGCATGTATACCAATAGGTATCATGCCCATTTATAGGCAGGACCCAGAAGAGAGCATCGATTTCAGATTTTCCACTTCCTGGTCAGGAAGTTTGTGCCAAATGAGTTCTGTTTAACTCACAGATATAATTCAAACGGTTTTAGAAACTAGAGAGTGTTTTCTATCCAATAGTAATAATAATATGCATATTGTACGAGCAAGAATTGAGTACGAGGCCGTTTAAATTGGGCACGTTTTTCCCCCAAAGTGAAAACAGCGCCCTCTGTCCTCAACAGGTTAACCTATCCTCATTGACCTTTGTTTTTTTATTTGTGTCTCTATGCACACTCACACACTCACATACATATTCACACACACACACTCACACACACTCACTCCATTATCTGCTCACACATAATATCCACAAACATTTATGCTGACTCTACACACCCACTCATATACAAGATGCTGCTACTCTGTTAATCTTATATCCTGATGCCTAGTCACCTTCCCCCTATACATATCTACCTCAATCCAGTGTCCCTGCACACTGTAAATATGGTATTGGACCTGACCCTGTATATAGTATGCTATTAACTGACCCTGTATATAGTATGGTATTTACTGACCCTGTATATAGTATGGTATTAACTGACCCTGTATATAGTATGGTATTAACTGACCCTGTATATAGTATGGTATTAACTGACCCTGTATATAGTATGGTATTAACTGACCCTGTATATAGTATGGTATTAACTGACTCTGTATATAGTATGGTATTAACTGACCCTGTATATAGTATGGTATTTACTGACCCTGTATATAGTATGGTATTGGACCTGACCCTGTATATAGTATGGTATTAACTGACCCTGTATATAGTATGGTATTAACTGACCCTGTATATAGTATGGTACTGAACTGACCCTGTATATAGTATGGTATTAACTGACCCTGTATATAGTATGGTATTAACTGACCCTGTATATAGTATGGTATTGGACCTGACCCTGTATATAGTATGGTATTAACTGAACCTGTATATAGTATGGTATTGGACCTGACCCTGTATATAGTATGGTATTAACTGACCCTGTATATAGTATGGTACTGAACTGACCCTGTATATAGC
>NC_074680.1:41720313-41727813 GCF_029448725.1 Salvelinus fontinalis
CGGATATGTACTAGTCTGTGGTGACTGAAATGTGTCCTCCGCATTTAACCCAACCCTCTGGATATGTACTAGTCTGTGGTGACTGAAATGTGTCCTCCGCATTTAACCCAACCCTCCGGATATGTACTAGTCTGTGGTGACTGAAATGTGTCCTCCGCATTTAACCCAACCCTCCGGATATGTATTAGTCTGTGGTGACTGAAATGTGTCCTCCGCATTTAACCCAACCCTCCGGATATGTACTAGTCTGTGGTGACTGAAATGTGTCCTCCGCATTTAACCCAACCCTCTGGACATCTACTAGTCTGTGGTGACTGATATGTCTCCCACATTTAACCCAACCCTCCGGACATGTACTAGTCTGTGGTGACTGAAATGTGTCCTCCGCATTTAACCCAACCCTCCGGACATGTACTAGTCTGTGGTGACTGAAATGTGTCCTCCGCATTTAACCCAACCCTCCGGATATGTACTAGTCTGTGGTGACTGAAATGTGTCCTCCGCATTTAACCCAACCCTCCGGACATGTACTAGTCTGGACAAGAACCAGACACAGAGGGACAAACAGGTGACAGTATTCCCTCCCATATATGGTCCCCTAGACACAACTATGACAAAACAAACAACAAAAACGGGTCACAAATCCTGCAGCTCTGTTGCATGCTGGGTCTGTAAATAGTCAATGGTGGGCCTGGACGGGACACCTATGGTAGGTACACCTATAGCTCATGTCTTGGCAGAAGATGACTTTATCACTGACTTCTACCCAGAGTCTCTCAAAACGTTCACAGTCAGCCCACTGACACCCCTATCAGATCACAGCAAAATCACAGTCTAATTGAACAGAGAAATACTCAATAATGAGGCATCAAAGCCAAAGGAACGGAATAATAATGTGAAATGCAATAGATGGAAGGAAACTAAAGGAACATACAACTCGACATCCCAATTAGCAAAAAATACTTGAATTAGTTATAGAATCCATTGCCCTTTATGGTTGTGAGGTCTGGGGTCCGCTCACCAACCAATAATTCACAAAATGGGACAAACACCAAATTGAGACTCTGTACTGAGAATTCTGCAAGAAATCCTCAGTGTACAATGTAAAACACAAAATAATGCAGAGCAAAATTAGGACGATACCCGCTAATTATCCAAATCTATAAATTCCACCTAAATGGAAGTGATTCCCAATGGAAGTGATTCCCAAAGCCATCACCTACAGAGAGATGAACCAGGAGAAGAGTCCACTAAGCAAGCTGGTTCTGGGACTTTGTTCACAAACAGACCCCATAGAACTACAGGACAGCCACACAAATCATGACCCAACCAAATCAAGAGAAAACTGAAAGATAATTACTTGACAAACAAGAATTAACAAAAAAAACAGAACAAACTAGAATGCTATTTTGCCTTAAACAGAGAGTACACAGTGGCAAAATACCTGACCACTGTGACTGACCCCAAATTAAGGAAAGCTTTGACTATGTACAGACCCATTGAGCATAGCCTTGCTATTGAGAGAGACCACAGTAGCAGACCTGGCTCTCAAGAGAAGACAGGCTATGTGCAGACTGCCCACAAGGTGGAAACTGAGGTTTACATCCAAACCTCCTGCCAAATGTATGACCATGTTAGAGACACATATTTCCCTCAGATTACACAGATCCGCTAAGAATTTGTAAACAAACCCAATCTTGATAAACTCCCATATCAATTAGGTGAAATACCACAGTGTTCCATCACAGCAGCAAGATGTGTAACCTGTTGCCACAAGAAAAGGGTAACCAGTGAAGAATAAACACCATTGTAAATACAACTCATATTTATGTTTATTTTCCCTTTTGTACTTTAACTATTTGCACATTGTTACAACACTGTACATCGCCATAATATGACATTTGAAATCTCTCTATTCTTTGGAAACTTTTGTGAGTGTAAATCTTTGCTAAGTTATAAAAATAAAAAATAAATAATATCACATTTCCGTAACTATTCAGATTCTATACTCGGTACTTTGTTGAAGCATCTTTAGCAGCGATTACAGCCTTGAGTCTTCTTGGGTATGACACTTATTTTTTTTATTTTTTTTATTTAACCTTTATTTAACTAGGCAAATCAAGCTTGGCACAAATGTATTTGGGGAGTTTCTCCCATTCCTCTAGGTAGATCCTCTCAAACTCTGCCAGGTTGGATGGTGAGCGTTGCTGCACAGCTATTTTCATTTCTCTCCAGAGATTCATCGTGTTCAAGTCTGGGCTCTGGCAGGGAAACTCAAGGACATTCAGAGAATTGCCACTCCTGCGTTGTTTTGGCTGTGTGCTTAGGGTTGTTGTCCTTTTAGAAGGTGAACATTTGCCCCAGTCTGAGGTCCTGAGCGCTCTGGAGGATGTTTTCATCAAGGATCTCTCTGTACTTTGCTCCGTTCATTTTTGCCTCAATCCTGACTAGTCCCCCAGTCCCTGCCGCTGAAAAACATCCCCATAGCATGATGCTACCACCACCATGCTTCACCATAGGGATAGTGCCAGTTTTCCTCCAGATGTGACGCTTGGCATTCAGGCCAAACAGTTCAATCTTGGTTTGATCAGACCAGAGAATCTTGTTTCTCATGGTCTGAGAGTCTTTAGGTGCCTTTTGGCAAACTCTATGCGGGCTGTCATGTGCCTTTCATTGAGGAGTGTCTTCCATCTGGCCACTCTACCATAAAGGCCTAATTGGTGGAGTGCTGAAGAGATGGTTGTCCTTCTGGAAGGTTCTCCCATCTCCACAGAGAAACTCTAGAGCTCTGTCAGAGTGACCATCAGGTTCTTGGTCACTTCCCTGACCAAGGACCTTCTCCCCCGATTGCTCAGTTTGGGCAGGCGGCCAGCAGGTGGTTCCAAACATCTTCCATTTAAGAATGATGGAGGCCACTGATTCTTGAGGACGTTCAATGCTGCAGAATTTTTTTTGGTACCCTTCCCCAGATCTGTGCCTCGACACAATCCTGTCTCGGAGCTCTACGGACAATTCATTCAACCCCATGGCTTGGTTTTTACTCTGACATGCACTGTCAACTGTGGGATCTTATATAGACAGGTGTGTGCCTTTCCATATTATGTCCAATCAATTGAATTTACCACAGGTGGACTCCAATCAAGTTGTAGAAACCTCTCAAGGATGATCAATGGAAACAGGATGCACCTGAGCTCAATTTCGAGTCTCATAGAAAAGTATCTGAATAATTATGTGAATAGGGTATTTCTGTTTTTGAATTTTATACATTTGCAAACATTTCTAAGAAACTGTTTTTTTTCTTTGACATTATGTGGTATTGTGTGTAGATTGCTGAAATATTTTTTTCATTTAATCCAATTTTAGATTAAAGCTGTAATGTAACAAAATGTGGAAAAAATCAAGGGGTCTGAATACAATGGGAGACGAGAGAGAAGGAGAGAGAGAGAGAGAGAGAGAGAGGGAGAGGGAGAGAGGGAGAGTCATAGATAACCTGTAGGTGATAGATATACAATGAGAGAGGCAGAGAGAGAGAGGCAGAGAGAGAGAGGCAGAGAGAGAGAGGCAGAGAGAGAGAGGCAGAGAGAGAGAGGCAGAGAGAGAGAGGCAGAGAGAGAGAGGCAGAGAGAGAGAGGCAGAGAGAGAGAGGCAGAGAGAGAGAGGCAGAGAGAGAGAGGCAGAGAGAGAGAGGCAGAGAGAGAGAGGCAGAGAGAGAGAGGCAGAGAGAGAGAGGCAGAGAGAGAGAGGCAGAGAGAGAGAGGCAGAGAGAGAGAGGCAGAGAGAGAGAGGCAGAGAGAGAGAGGCAGAGAGAGAGAGGCAGAGCGAGAGAGGCAGAGAGAGAGAGGCAGAGAGAGAGAGGCAGAGAGAGAGAGGCAGAGAGAGAGAGGCAGAGAGAGAGAGGCAGAGAGAGAGAGGCAGAGAGAGAGAGGCAGAGAGAGAGAGGCAGAGAGAGAGAGGCAGAGAGAGAGAGGCAGAGAGAGAGAGGCAGAGAGAGAGAGGCAGAGAGAGAGAGGCAGAGAGAGAGAGGCAGAGAGAGAGAGGCAGAGAGAGAGAGGCAGAGAGAGAGAGGCAGAGAGAGAGAGGCAGAGAGAGAGAGGCAGAGAGAGAGAGGCAGAGAGAGAGAGGCAGAGAGAGAGAGGCAGAGAGAGAGAGGCAGAGAGAGAGAGGCAGAGAGAGAGAGGCAGAGAGAGATATAGGCAGAGAGAGATATAGGCAGAGAGAGAGAGGCAGAGAGAGATATAGGCATAGAGAGCGAGATAGGCATAGAGAGCGAGATAGGCATAGAGAGCGAGAGAGGGGCAGAGAGCGAGAGAGGGGCAGAGAGCGAGAGAGAGAGGCAGAGAGAGAGAGAGGCAGAGAGAGAGAGAGGCAGAGAGAGAGAGAGGCAGAGAGAGAGAGAGGCAGAGAGAGAGAGAGGCAGAGAGAGAGAGGCAGAGAGAGAGAGAGGCAGAGAGAGAGAGGCAGAGAGAGAGAGGCAGAGAGAGAGAGGCAGAGAGAGAGAGGCAGAGAGAGAGAGGCAGAGAGAGAGAGGCAGAGAGAGAGAGAGAGAGAGAGAGGCAGAGAGAGAGAGGCAGAGAGAGAGGCAGAGAGAGAGAGGCAGAGAGAGAGAGGCAGAGAGAGAGAGGCAGAGAGAGAGAGGCAGAGAGAGAGAGGCAGAGAGAGAGAGAGGCAGAGAGAGAGAGAGAGGCAGAGACAGAGAGAGAGGCAGAGACAGAGAGAGAGGCAGAGACAGAGAGAGAGGCAGAGACAGAGAGAGAGGCAGAGAGAGAGAGAGGCAGAGAGAGAGAGAGGCAGAGAGAGAGAGAGAGAGGCAGAGAGAGAGAGAGAGGCAGAGAGAGAGAGAGAGGCAGAGAGAGAGAGAGAGGCAGAGAGAGAGAGGCAGAGAGAGAGAGGCAGAGAGGCAGAGAGAGAGAGGCAGAGAGAGAGAGAGAGAGAGAGAGGCAGAGAGAGAGAGAGAGAGGCAGAGCAAAAGAGAGAGCGAGAAAGAGAGTGAGATCACCTGTTTGTGTAGTGGGCAATACAAGGATATAGGTTACAGTCGTTGTGAGAAGGGGGTGATGTGGAGAGGTGTGTGTGTGTGGAGGTGGTGGGGGTTACCAAGTGGGGGTAGAGGGGGGTGATGTGGAGAGGTGTGTGTGTGTGCAGGTGGTGGGGGTTACCAAGTGGGGGTAGAGGGGGGTGATGTGGAGAGGTGTGTGTGTGTGCAGGTGGTGGGGGTTACCAAGTGGGGGTAGAGGGGGGTGATGTGGAGAGGTGTGTGTGTGTGGAGATGGTGGGGGTTACCAAGTGAGGGTAAAGGGGGGTGATGTGGAGAGGTGTGTGTGTGTGCAGGTGGTGGGGGTTACCAAGTGGGGGTAGAGGGGGGTGATGTGGAGAGGTGTGTGTGGAGATGGTGGGGGTTACCAAGTGAGGGTAAAGGGGGGTGATGTGGAGAGGTGTGTGTGTGTGCAGGTGGTGGGGGTTACCAAGTGGGGGTAGAGGGGGGGGTGATGTGGAGAGGTGTGTGTGTGTGGAGGTGGTGGGGGTTACCAAGTGGGGGTAGAGGGGGGTGATGTGGAGAGGTGTGTGTGTGTGGAGGTGGTGGGGGTTACCAAGTGGGGGTAGAGGGAGGTGATGTGGAGAGGTGTGTGTGTTTGGAGGTGGTGGGGGTTACCAAGTGGGGGTAGAGGGGGGTGATGTGGAGAGGTGTGTGTGTGTGCAGGTGGTGGGGGTTACCAAGTGGGGGTAGAGGGGGGTGATGTGGAGAGGTGTGTGTGTGCAGGTGGTGGGGGTTACCAAGTGGGGGTAGAGGGGGGTGATGTGGAGAGGTGTGTGTGGAGGTGGTGGGGGTTACCAAGTGGGGGTAGAGGGGGGTGATGTGGAGAGGTGTGTGTGTGTGGAGGTGGAGGGGGTTACCAAGTGGGGGTAGAGGGGGGTGATGTGGAGAGGTGTGTGTGTGGAGGTGGTGGGGGTTACCAAGTGGGGGTAGAGGGGGGTGATGTGGAGAGGTGTGTGTGTGTGCAGGTGGTGGGGGTTACCAAGTGGGGGTAGAGGGGGGTGATGTGGAGAGGTGTGTGTGTGGAGGTGGTGGGGGTTACCAAGTGGGGGTAGAGGGGGGTGATGTGGAGAGGTGTGTGTGTGTGGAGGTGGAGGGGGTTACCAAGTGGGGGTAGAGGGGGGTGATGTGGAGAGGTGTGTGTGTGGAGGTGGTGGGGGTTACCAAGTGGGGGTAGAGGGGGGTGATGTGGAGAGGTGTGTGTGTGTGGAGGTGGAGGGGGTTACCAAGTGGGGGTAGAGGGGGGTGATGTGGAGAGGTGTGTGTGTGGAGGGGGTTACCAAGTGGGGGTAGAGGGGGGTGATGTGGAGAGGTGTTTGTGTGTGGATGTGGTGGGGGTTACCAAGTGGGGGTAGAGGGTGAATAGCACGTGGGTTCAGGGAGAAAGCAGGATCTTCATTGAGTTAATGTAAGGTATGTACCAGCACTCATAGTACAGTGTAAACTGATACCAAATGATGCAACAGAATCTCAGAAGCACACATAAAGCATACATACATATATTGTGCACTTTGTCTGAGAGGAGGAAAGTTAAACATGTACTAATGTTAACTAGCTGGGTTATCGTGGAGGCAGCTTTGATTGATCTATTTCTTAATCAATAACTTTAGTTGTTTAGTTGTCCGAAAATGTCAGAAAGATTAACCTGCTTGACCATGTACAGCGTGTCATGTACTGTTACTGTTTGTTACATGCACTATCCTTTGTGAACTTCACTGGACAGATGTTGCTCTCTGGTTTTGTGATGAAACAACGGTGTGGTTTAATTTATTCTGCCACTGTGTCTTCTAATTGTCTCAACCTTTAGGCCTATATATCACAGTGGCAAGGCATGTAGAGCAAACAATACAATTATCACAACACATACGTTGTAATATGGCAATTTTTCCCCCCTGGCTTGGCTTCCAGTGATTTTACCAACGCATCGGCTACTGATTAAATATATGTACAAATGCAAATTGCAGCTGTTAATTTATGCGCGTATTTGTCGCAATAAATCATTGACAAATGACAATTTTTCCACCTAAGTTATTTATTTGGACCTACTAATGCAGTGAGTCACACACATATGCTACTGAACTAACCGGTGGTAACACTTTTAGGGGTTTGGTGTACTTGTAACAGCTGCACTATTTTGTAATTCGACTCCACAAACTCTCATTATTTTTCTTCTGCCCACCCTGCTCCAAACTCGTTGAGCTAGATGACAGCAAATTAACATTACAGACTGCTTCAGACCACATTAGCTGAGAAAATCTTTTTGAAACCATTTCTACTTTTTACACCGTAGCAATATCTACCAGCTCTCACAGTCTCACGTCAGAATTAAACGTCTCATTTCGAAGTTGTTTCAAACGTCAAATTAGGGTTCTACACCTCACACACATGGTTGTAGGCTTCAAAACAGAGACGACATCTGTACCATGGCGTTGAAATGTATTCAATTTTGAGTCAGGCATCCCAATATT